>NW_025901017.1:0-63622 GCF_022539505.1 Lolium rigidum | reverse complement strand
CGCGAAATCGCTCTGAATCGTTAAATCATTAACCGCTCGTGATAAAGCCGCTGAAATTTTTTCCAATATTGGGGATGATGATCCCATTGCTTTAGATTATAATGGTTTGAATTTTGATGATTGCCACATCTCTGAAGTTATAAAGTTCTTGCAAAAACTTGCTAAAAGTCCTAATGCTAGTGCTATAAATTTGGCTTTCACGCATCATATTACAAATGCTCTCATAAAAGCTAGAGAAGAGAAACTAGAGCACGAAGCCTCTATTCCTAAAAAGCTAGAAGATGGTTGGGAGCCCATCATTAAGATGAAGGTTAAAGATTTTGATTGTAATGCTTTATGTGATCTTGGTGCAAGTATTTCTGTTATGCCTAAGAAAATTTATAATATGCTTGACTTGCCACCGCCGAAAAATTGTTATTTGGATGTTAATCTTGCTGATCATTCTACAAAGAAACCTTTGGGTAAAGTTGATAATGTTCGCATTACCGTTAACAATAATCTTGTTCCCGTTGATTTTGTTGTCTTGGATATTGAATGCAATGCATCTTGTCCAATTATATTGGGAAGACCTTTTCTTCGAACCGTTGGTGCTATTATTGATATGAAGGAAGGTAATATTAAATATCAATTTCCTCTCAAGAAAGGTATGGAACACTTCCCTAGAAAGAGAATGAAGTTACCTTATGATTCTATTATTAGAACAAATTATGATGTTGATGCTTCATCTCTCGATGTTACTTGATACACACTTTCTGCGCCTAGCCGAAAGGCGTTAAAGAAAAGCGCTTATGGGAGACAACCCATGTTTTTACCTACAGTACTTTGTTTTTATTTTGTGTCTTGGAAGTTGTTTACTACTGTAGCAACCTCTCCTTATCTTAGTTTTGAGTTTTGTTGTGCCAAGTTAAGCCGTTGATAGAAAAGTAAGTACTAGATTTGGATTACTGCGCAGTTCCAGATTTCTTTGCTGTCACGAATCTGAGCCCACTGCCCTGCAGGAAGCTCAGAAAATTATGCCAATTTACGTGCATGATCCTCAGATATGTACGCAACTTTCATTCAATTTGAGCATTTTCATTTGAGCAAGTCTGGTGCCATTTTAAAATTCGTCAATACGAACTGTTCTGTTTTGACAGATTCTGCCTTTTATTTCGCATTGCCTCTTTCGCTATGTTGGATGAATTTCTTTGATCCACTAATGTCCAGTAGCATTATGCAATGTCCAGAAGTGTTAAGAATGATTGTGTCACCTCTGAATATGTCAATTTATATTGTGCACTAACCCTCTAATGAGTTGTTTCGAGTTTGGTGTGGAGGAAGTTTTCAAGGATCAAGAGAGGAGTATGATGCAACATGATCAAGGAGAGTGAAAGCTCTAAGCTTGGGGATGCACCCGGTGGTTCACCCCTGCATATATCAAGAAGACTCAAGCGTTTAAGCTTGGGGATGCCCAAGGCATCCCCTTCTTCATCAACAAATTATCAGGTTCCTCCCCCGAAACTATATTTTTATTCGGCCACATCTTATGTGCTTTTTCTTGGAGCGTCGGTTTGTTTTTGTTTTTGTTTTGTTTGAATAAAATGGATCCTAGCATTCACTTCATGGGAGAGATACACGCTCCGCTGTAGCATATGGACAAATATGTCCTTGGTTTCTACTCATAGTATTCATGGCGAAGTTTCTCCTTCGTTAAATTGTTATATGGTTGGAATTGGAAAATGATACATGTAGTAATTGCTATAAATGTCTTGGGTAATGTGATACTTGGCAATTGTTGTGCTCATGTTTAAGCTCTTGCATCATATGCTTTGCACCCATTAATGAAGAAATACATAGAGCATGCTAAAATTTGGTTTGCATATTTGGTTTCTCTAAGGTCTAGATAATTTCTAGTTTTGAGTTTGAACAACAAGGAAGACGGTGTAGAGTCTTATAATGTTTACAATATGTCTTTTATGTGAGTTTTGCTGTACCGTTCATCCTTGTGTTTGTTTCAAATAAGCCTTGCTAGCCTAAACCTTGTATCGAGAGGGAATACTTCTCATGCATCCAAAATACTTGAGCCAACCACTATGCCATTTGTGTCCACCATACCTACCTACTACATGGTATTTTCCCGCCATTCCAAAGTAAATTGCTTGAGTGCTACCTTTAAAATTCCATCATTCACCTTTGCAATATATAGCTCATGGGACAAATAGCTTAAAAACTATTGTGGTATTGAATATGTAATTATGCACTTTATCTCTTATTAAGTTGCTTGTTGTGCGATAACCATGTTTACCGGGGAACGCCATCAACTCTTTGTTGAATTTCATGTGAGTTGCTATGCATGTTCGTCTTGTCCGAAGTAAGGGCGATCTACACCGAGTTGAATGGTTTGAGCATGCATATTGTGAGAGAAGAACATTGGGCCGCTAACTAAAGCCATGATTCATGGTGGAAGTTTCAGTTTTGGACAAATATCCTCAAATCTCTAATGAGAAAAGAATTAATTGTTGTCAAATGCTTAAAGCATTAAAAGAGGAGTCCATTATCTCGTTGTCTATGTTGTCCCTGGTATGGATGTCTAAGTTGAGAATAATCAAAAGCGAGAAATCCAAATGCGAGCTTTCTCCTTAGACCTTTGTACAGTGCGGCATAGAGGTACCCCTTTGTGAAACTTGGTTAAAGCATATGTATTGCGGTGATAATCCAGGTAGTCCAAGCTAATTAGGACAAGGTGCGGGCACTATTAGTACACTATGCATGAGGCTTGCAACTTATAAGATATAATTTACATGATGCATATGCTTTATTACTACCGTTGACAAAATTGTTTCATGTTTTCAAAATCAAAGCTCTAGCACAAATATAGCAATCGATGCTTTTCCTCTATGAGGACCATTCTTTTACTTTCAATGTTGAGTCAGTTCACCTATTTCTCTCCACCTCAAGAAGCAAACACTTGTGTGAACTGTGCATTGATTCTTACATACTTGCTTATTGCACTTATTATATTACTCTATGTTGACAATATCCATGAGATATACATGTTACAAGTTGAAAGCAACCGCTGAAACTTAATCTTCTTTTGTGTTGCTTCAATACCTTTACTTTGAATTATTGCTTTATGAGTTAACTCTTATGCAAGACTTATTGATGCTTGTCTTGAAGTGCTATTCATGAAAAGTCTTTGCTTTATGATTCACTTGTTTACTCATGTCATACACATTGTTTTGATCGCTGCATTCACTACATATGCTTTACAAATAGTATGATCAAGATTATGATGGCATGTCACTCCGTAAATTATCTTTGTTATCGTTTTACCCGCTCGGGACGAGCAGTAACTAAGCTTAGGGATGCCGATACGTCTCCAACGTATCGATAATTTCTTGTGTTCCATGCCACATTATTGATGTTATCTACATGTTTTATGCACACTTTATGTCATATTCGTGCATTTTCCGGAACTAACCTATTAACAAGATGCCGAAGTGCCGCTTCGTTTTCTGTCTGTTTTTGGTTTCGTAAATCCTAGTAAAGAAATATTCTCGGAATTGGACGAAATAAAAGCCCGGAGGCCTATTTTCTCACGAAGCTTCCGAAGACCGAAGACGAGACGGAGAGGGGCCACGGGGTGGCCAAACCCTAGGGCGGCGCGGCCCCACCCCCGGCCGCGCCGGCCTATGGTGTGGGCCCCCGTGCCGCCTCTCGACTTGCCCTTCCGCCTACTTAAAGCCTCCGTGACGAAACCCCCGCACCGAGAGCCACGATACGGAAAACATTACCGAGACGCCGTCGCCGCCGATCCCATCTCGGGGGATCCTCGGAGATCGCTCTCCGGCACCCTGCCGGAGAGGGGAATCATCTCCCGGAGGACTCTACACCGCCATGGTCGCCTCCGGAGTGATGAGTGAGTAGTCTACCCCTGGACTATGGGTCCATAGCAGCAGCTAGATGGTTGTCTTCTCCCCATTGTGCTATCATTGTCGGATCTTGTGAGCTGCCTATCATGATCAAGATCATCTATATGTAATTCTATATGTTGCGTTTGTTGGGATCCGATGAATAGAGAATACTTGTTATGTTGATTATCAAAGTTATGCTTATGTGTTGTTTATGATCTTGCATGCTCTCCGTTACTAGTAGATGCTCTGGCCAAGTAGATGCTTTTAACTCCAAGAGGGAGTACTTATGCTCGATAGTGGGTTCATGCCCGCATTGACACCGGGACAAGTGATGTAAAGTTCTAAGGTTGTGTTGTGCTCGTTGCCACTAGGGATAAAACATTGATGCTATGTCTAAGGATGTAGTTGTTGATTACATTACGCACCATACTTAATGCAATTGTCTCGTTGCTTTGCAACTTAATACCGGAGGGGTTCGGATGATAACCCGAAGGTGGACTTTTTAGGCATAGATGCGCTTGGATGGCGGTCTATGTACTTTGTCGTAATGCCCAATTAAATCTCACTATACTCATCATGATATGTATGTGCATTGTCATGCTCTCTTTATTTGTCAATTGCCCAACCGTAATTTGTTCACCCAACATGCTGTTCGTCTTATGGGAGAGACACCTCTAGTGAACCGTGGACCCCGGTCCATTCTTTAATACCGAAATACAAATCTGCTCGCAATACTTGTTTTTACTCGTTTTCTCCGCAAACAATCATCTTCCACACAATACGGTTAATCCTTTGTTACAGCCAGCCGGTGAGATTGACAACCTCACCGTTTCGTTGGGGCAAAGTACTTTGGTTGTGTTGTGCAGGTTCCACGTTGGCGCCGGAATCTCTGGTGTTGCGCCGCACTACATCCCGCCGCCATCAACCTTCAACGTGCTTCTTGGCTCCTCCTGGTTCGATAAACCTTGGTTTCTTTCTGAGGGAAAACTTGCTGCTGTGCGCATCATACCTTCCTCTTGGGGTTGCCCAACGAACGTGTGAAATACACGCCATCAACTACTTGCCTTGAAGAACAACATGCTATCATCAACGAAGAGAAGGTGGTTCACCGCCGGAGCTGTGGGAGCCACACTGATCCCATGAAGTGCCGATGACTGATCTTGGTTTTTTAAAAGGCACGAAAGGCCCTCTGCTGCCAATAAAAACAAATACTGTGAGATAGGGTCACCTTGGCGGATTCCCCTAGTAGGTCTAAACTCCTCCATTGGTGCTCCATTAAATAACACCAAGAAGGATACTGTCGACACTAGCCTCATGACCAATGCAACCCATTTACTGCTGAATCCAAGTTTCAGCATAATAGCTTCCAGATATCTCCACTCAACCCAATCATATGCCTTCCGCATATCCAATTTCAGCGCACAAAACCGATGCTTCTTCGCTTTCGTTCGCTTCATAAAATGGAGACACTCATATGCTGTGATGATATTGTCTGTTATCAGCCTTCCTGGAATAAACGTTGATTGCTCTGATATGTTCTGTGGCAAAATCACCTTCATTCTATTCGCCACCACCTTTGAGGCTATTTCGTATATAACGTTGCAGAGGCTTATAGGGCGGAATTGCCCCAGCTCCTTTGGATCCTTCACCTTTGGTATTAGCACAATGTATGTTTTATTGATACACTCCGGGCTGTCATTTCCTGTCAGGACACGCATCACAGCCGCTATCACTTCCTCTCCGCACACATCCCAGTTCCGCTGAAAAAAGTGTGCTGGAAAGCAATCGGGCCCCGGCGCCTTGGTCGGGTACATCTAAAAAAGGGCCTCCTTAACCTCTTTAGCTTTGAAAGATGCATCCAGTTCCCTGTTCATATCCCGACCTACCCTTGTAGGCACACAATTGAGGACCTCCTCCATAGCCGAAACTCCTTCAGAGGTATAAAGCTGCTTGTAAAAGCCATTAGCTAACTCTCCCATCTCCCTCTCGTTTGACGTAGGAGTCCCATCAGCCCTTGACAGCGCAGCAATGTGGTTCTTTTTCTTTCTCTGGCTTGCACGCATATGAAAGAATTTCGTGTTCTTATCGCCTTCAGCTAGCCACTGAATTCACGATCTTTGTCTCCACATTATCTCCTCGCCCTGTAGAACCTCTTCCAGTTTGCCAACTATTTCCTTCTCCTCCATCGACGGCCCAACCCTACCCGGCTGGCTCCTTAATTTGGCCAAATCTCCCTGTAGCATACGGATTTAGAGGCAGACGCTCCCAAAGGTCTCCCTGCCCCATGTTGACAGGTTGTGAGACACACTCTGTAGCTTTCTCTTCAGCTCAGCCACGTTCTGAATCTTCTCCGAGGCATTCCATGAACCTGCAAGAAGCTCAGGAAAACCCTCATGCGACTCCCACATAACTTCATACCGGAACAGGTTCCCACTCCGTCTCTTCTGAACTTGCCGGGGTGTATGATACGTCTCCGACGTATCGATAATTTCTTATGTTCTATGCCATATTATTGATGATACCTACATGTTTTATGCACACTTTATGTCATATTCGTGCATTTTCTGGAACTAACCTATTAACAAGATGCCGAAGTGCCGCTTCCTGTTTTCTCGTTGTTTTTGGTTTCGTAAATCCTAGTAACGAAATATTCTCGGAATTGGACGAAACAAAGACCCAGGGGCCTATTTTGCCACGAACCTTCCAGAAGACCGAAGAGCATACGAAGTGGGGCCACGAGATGGCGACACCACATGGCGGCGCGGCCAAGGGGGGGCCCGCGCCGCCCTATGGTGTGGGCCCCTCGTCAGGCCCCCGACTCTGCCCTTCCGCCTACTTAAAGCCTCCGTCGCGAAACCCCTGATGAAAAAAACCACGATACGGAAAACCTTACTGAGACGCCGCCGCCGCCGATCCCATCTCGGGGGATTCGGAGATCTCCTCCGGCACCCCGCCGGAGAGGGGATTCATCTCCCGGAGGACTCTACACCGCCATGGTCGCCTCCGGAGTGATGAGTGAGTAGTTCACCCCCGGACTATGGGTCCATAGCAGTAGCTAGATGGTTGTCTTCTCCTCATTGTGCTTCATTGTCGGATCTTGTGAGCTGCCTAACATGATCAAGATCATCTATCCGTAATACTCTATGTTGTGTTTGTCGGGATCCGATGGATAGAGAATACCATGTTATGTTAATTATCAAGTTATTACATATGTGTTGTTTATGATCTTGCATGCTCTCCGTTACTAGTAGAGGCTCGGCCAAGTTTTTGCTTTTAACTCCAAGAGGGAGTATTTATGCTCGATAGTGGGTTCATGCCCGCATTGACACCCGGGACAGTGACGTAAAGTTCTAAGGTTGTGTTGTGCTGTTGCCACTAGGGATAAAACATTGGCGCTATGTCCGAGGATGTAGTTGTTGATTACATTACGCACCATACTTAATGCAATTGTCTCGTTGCTTTGCAACTTAATACCGGAAGGGGTGCGGACGATAACCTCGAAGGTGGACTTTTTAGGCATAGATGCAGTTGGATGGCGGTCTATGTACTTTGTCGTAATGCCCAATTAAATCTCACTATACTTATCATGCCATGTATGTGCATTGCTATGCCCTCTCTATTTGTCAATTGCCCGACCGTAATTTGTTCACCCAACATGCTTTTATCTTATGGGAGAGACACCTCTAGTGAACTGTGGACCCCGGTCCATTCTTTTAATACCGAAATACAAATCTGCCGCAATACTTGTTTTACCGTTTTCTCTCGCAAACAATTATCTTCCACACAATACGGTTAACCCTTTGTTACAGCAAGCCGGTGAGATTGACAACCTCACCGTTTCGTTGGGGCAAAGTACTTTGGTTGTGTTGTGCAGGTTCCACGTTGGCGCCGGAATCTCTGGTGTTGCGCCGCACTACATCCCGCCGCCATCAACCTTCAACGTGCTTCTTGACTCCTACGGGTTCGATTAAACCTTGGTTTCTTATCGAGGGAAACTTGCCGCCGTGCGCATCACACCTTCCTCTTGGGGTTCCCAACGGACGTGTCAACTACACGCATCAAGCAAATTTCGGCGCCGTTGCCGGGGAGATCAAGACACGCTGCAAGGGGAGTCTCCACTTCTCAATCTCTTTACTTTGTTTTTGTCTTGCTTTATTTTATTTACTACTTTGTTTGCTGCATTTATATCAAAACACAAAAAATTAGTTGCTAGTTTTACTTTATTTACTGTCTTGTTTGCTATATCAAAAACACAAAAAAAATTAGTTTACTTGCATTTACTTTATCTAGTTTGCTTTATTTACTACCGCTAAAATGGCCAACCCTGAAAATACTAAGTTGTGTGACTTCACTAGCACAAATAATAATGATTTCCTATGCACACCTATTGCTCCACCTCGCTACTACAGCAAAATTCTTTGAAATTAAACCTCGCTTTACTTAATCTTGTCATGAGAGAGCAATTTTCTCGGTGTTAGTTCCGATGATGCCGCTGCCCATCTCAATAATTTTGTTGAACTATGTGAAATGCAAAAATATAAAGATGTAGATGGTGACATTATAAAATTAAAATTGTTTCCTTTCTCATTAAGAGGAAGAGCTAAAGATTGGTTGCTATCTCTCGCCTAAGAATAGTATTGATTCATGGACTAAATGCAAGGATGCTTTTATTGGTAGATATTATCCCCCTGCTAAAATTATATCTTTGAGGAGTAGCATAATGAATTTTAAGCAATTGGATAATGAACATGTTGCTCAAGCTTGGGAAAGAATGAAATCTCTAGTTAAAAATTGCCCAACCCATGGACTGACTACTTTGATGATCATCCAAACCTTCTATGCAGGACGGAATTTTTCTTCGCGGAATTTATTGGATTCAGCTGCTGGAGGTACCTTTATGTCCATCACTCTTGGTGAAGCAACAAAGCTTCTTGATAATATGATGGTTAATTACTCTGAATGGCACACGGAAAGAGCTCCACAAGGTAAGAAGGTAAATTCTGTTGTAGAATCCTCTTCCTTGAATGATAAGGTTGATGCTATTATGTCTATGCTTGCGAATGATAGGACTAATGTTGATCCTAATAATGTTCCATTAGCTTCATTGGTTGCCCAAGAAGAACATGTTGATGTAAACTTCATTAAAAATAAAAATTTCAACAACAATGCTTATCTAACAATTCTAGTAATAACTATAGACCATATCCTTATAATAATGGTAACGGTTATGCTAATTCTTATGGGAATTCTTACAACAATAATAGGAATACACCCCCTGGACTTGAAGCCATGCTTAAAGAATTTATTAGTACACAAACTCGCCTTTAACAAATCTGTTGAGGAAAAGCTCAATAAAATTGATATTCTTGTTTCTAGAGTTGATAGTCTTGCCTCCGATGTTGATCTTTTGAAATCAAAAGTTATGCCTAATAGGGATATTGAAAATAAAATTGTTACTACAGCAAATGCCATCCAAGTTAGAATTAATGAGAATATAAGATTAATGGCTGAACTGCGTGCTAGGTGGGATAGAGAAGAAAATGAAAAACTAGCTAAAAAGAGTAATGTAGCTAAAGTTTGGACTATTACCACCGCTAGCAATGCTAATGATTCACATGTTGCTGCACCTCCTACTATCAATGGTAAAATAATTGGTGTTGGCAATGCTTCTACTCCTAGTGCAAAGCGCGCAAAATTACCTGAAACTGCTAAGACTCGCCGAAACCGCCCGTGATAAAACTCGCTGAAATTTTTTCCAACCTTGGGGATGATAATCCCATTGCTTTAGATTGTAATGATTTAGATTTTGATGATTGCCACATCTCTGAAGTTATAAAGTTCTTACAAAAACTTGCTAAAAGTCCTAATGCTAGCGCTGTAAACTTGGCTTTCACAAAACATATTACAAATGCTCTCATAAAAGCTAGAGAAGAGAAACTAAAACTTGAAACTTCTATTCCTAGAAAGATAGAGGATGGTTGGGAGCCCATCATTAAAATGAGAGTCAAATATTTTGATTGTAATGCTTTATGTGATCTTGGTGCAAGTATTTCTGTTATGCCTAAAAAAGTCTATGATATGCTTGACTTGCCACCATTGAAAAATTGTTATCTGGATGTTAATCTCGCCGATAATGCTAAAAAGAAACCTTTGGGGAGAGTTGATAATGTTCATATTATGGTTAACAATAACCTTGTCCCCGTTGATTTTGTTGTCTTGGATATTGAATGCAATGCATCTTGCCCCATTATATTGGGAAGACCTTTTCTTCGAACCGTTGGTGCTACTATTGATATGAAGGAAGGTAATATTAAATATCAATTTCCTCTCAAGAAAGGTATGGAACACTTCCCTAGAAAGAGAATGAAGTTACCTTATGATTCTATTATTAGAACAAATTATGATGTTGATGCTTCGTCCTTTGATGTTACTTGATATACACTTTCTGCGCTGAAAGGCGTTAAAGAAAAGCGCTTATGGGAGACAACCCATGTTTTTCCTCCAGTATTTTTGTTTTATATTTGTGTCTTGGAAGTTGTTTACTACTGTAGCAACCTCTCCTTATCTTAGTTTTATGTTTTGTTGTGCCAAGTAAAGTCTTTGATAGAAAAGTAAGTACTAGATTTGGATTATCGCGCAGTTCCGGATTTCTTTGCTGTCACGAATCTGGGTCTATCTCTCCGTAGGTAGCTCAGAAAATTAAGCCAATTTACGAGCATGATCCTCAGATATGTACGCAACTTTCATTCAATTTGAGCATTTTCGTTTGAGCAAGTCTGGTGGCCTAATAAAATCCATCTTTACGGATCTGTTCGTTTTTGACAGATTCTGTCTTTTATTTCGCATTGCCTCTTTTGCTATGTTGGATGAATTTCTTTGATCCATTAATGTCCAAGTAGCTTTATGCAATGTCCAGAAGTGTTAAGAATGATTGTGTCACCTCTCGAACATGTGAATTTTTATTATGCACTAACCCTCTAATGAGTTGTTTTGAGTTTGGTGTGGAGGAAGTTTTCAAGGATCAAGAGAGGAGTATGATGCAATATGATCAAGGAGAGTGAAAGCTCTAAGCTTGGGGATGCCCCGGTGGTTCACCCCTGCATATTATAAGAAGACTCAAGCGTCTAAGCTTGGGATGCCCAAGGCATCCCCTTCTTCATCGACAACATTATCAGGTTCCTCCCCGAAACTATATTTTTATTCCGTCACATCTTATGTACTTTGCTTGGAGCGTCGGTTTGTTTTTGTTTTTGTTTTGTTTGAATAAAATGGATCCTAGCATTCACTTTACGGGAGAGAGACACGCTCCGCTGTAGCATATGGACAAGTATGTCCTTAGGCTCTACTCATAGTATTCATGGCGAAGTTTCTTCTTCGTTAAATTGTTATATGGTTGGAAACGGAAAATGCTACATGTAGTAATTGGTATGATGTCTTGAATAACTTGATACTTGGCAATTGTTGTGCTCATGTTTAAGCTCTTGCATCATATACTTTGCACCTATTAATGAACAAATACATAGAGCTTGCTAAAATTTGGTTTGCATAATTGGTCTCTCTAAAGTCTAGATAATTTCTAGTATTGAGTTTTGAACAACAAGGAAGACGGTGCAGAGTCTTATAATGTTTACAATATGTCTTTTATGTGAGTTTTGCTGCACTGGTTCATCCTTGTGTTTGTTTGAAATAACCTTGCTAGCCTAAACCTTGTATCGAGAGGGAATACTTCTCATGCATCCAAAATACTTGAGCCAACCACTATGCCATTTGTGTCCACCATACCTACCTACTACATGGTATTTCTCCGCCATTCCAAAGTAAATTGCTTGAGTGCTACCTTTAAAATTCCATCATTCACCTTTACAATATATAGCTCATGGGACAAATAGCTTAAAAACTATTGTGGTATTGAATATGTACTTATGCACTTTATCTCTTATTAAGTTGCTTGTTGTGCGATAACCATGCTTCGGGGACGCCATCAACTATTCTTTGTTGAATATCATGTGATTTGCTATGCATGTCCGTCTTGTCCGAAGTAAGAGAGATCTACCACCTTCATGGTTGGAGCATGCATATTGTTAGAGAAGAACATTGGGCCGCTAACTAAAGCCATGATTCATGGTGGAAGTTTCAGTTTTGGACATATATCCTCAATCTCATATGAGAATAATAATTGTTGTCACATGCTTATGCATTAAAGAGGAGTCCATTATCTGTTGTCCATGTTGTCCCGGTATGGATGTCTAAGTTGAGAATAATCAAAAGCGAGAAATCCAAAATGCGAGCTTTCTCCTTAGACCTTTGTACAGGCGGCATGGAGGTACTCCATTGTGACACTTGGTTAAAACATGTGCATTGCAAAGATCCGGTAGTCCAAGCTAATTAGGACAAGGTGCGGGCACTATTAGTATACTATGCATGAGGCTTGCAACTTGTAAGATATAATTTTCATAACTCATATGCTTTATTACTACCGTTGACAAAATTGTTTCATGTTTTCAAAATAAAAGCTCTAGCACAAATATAGCAATCGATGCTTTCCTCTTTGAAGGACCATTCTTTTACTTTTATGTTGAGTCAGCTCACCTATCTCTCTCCACCTCAAGAAGCAAACACTTGTGTGAACTGTGTATTGATTCCTACATACTTGCATATTGCACTTGTTATATTACTCTATGTTGACAATTATCCATGAGATATACATGTTACAAGTTGAAAGCAACCGCTGAAACTTAATCTTCCTTTGTGTTGCTTCAATACCTTTACTTTGATTTATTGCTTTATGAGTTAACTCTTATGCAAGACTTATTAATACTTGTCTTGAAGTACTATTCATGAAAAGTCTTTGCTTTATGATTCACTTGTTTACTCATGTCATTACCATTGTTTTGATCGCCGCATTCACTACATATGTTTACAAATAGTATGATCAAGGTTATGATGGCATATCACTTCGTAAATTATCTTTGTTATCGTTTTACCTGCTCGGGACGAGCAGAACTAAGCTTGGGGATGCTTGATACGTCTCCGACGTATCGATAATTTCTTATGTTCTATGCCATATTATTGATGATACCTACATGTTTTATGCACACTTTATGTCATATTCGTGCATTTTCCGGAACTAACCTATTAACAAGATGCCGAAGTGCCGGTTCTCGTTTTCTGCTGTTTTTGGTTTCAGAAATCCTAGTAACGAAATATTCTCGGAATTGGACGAAACAAAGACCCAGGGGCCTATTTTTCCACGAACCTTCCAGAAGACCGAAGAGCATACGAAGTGGGGCCACGAGGTAGCGACACCACATGGCGGCGCAGCCAAGGGGGGGCCCGCGCCGCCCTATGGTGTGGGCCCCTCGTCGTGCCCCGACTCGCCCTTCCGCCTACTTAAAGCCTCCGTCGCGAAACCCCCGATGAAAAAAACCACGATACGGAAAACCTTACCGAGACGCCGCCGCCGCCGATCCCATCTCGGGGGATTCTGGAGATCTCCTCCGCACCCCGCCGGAGAGGGGATTCATCTCCCGGAGGACTCTACACCGCCATGGTCGCCTCCGGAGTGATGAGTGAGTAGTTCACCCCTGGACTATGGGTCCATAGCAGTAGCTAGATGGTTGTCTTCTCCTCATTGTGCTTCATTGTCGGATCTTGTGAGCTGCCTAACATGATCAAGATCATCTATCCGTAATACTCTATGTTGTGTTTGTCGGGATCCGATGGATAGAGAATACCATGTTATGTTAATTATCAAGTTATTACATATGTGTTGTTTATGATCTTGCATGCTCTCCGTTACTAGTAGAGGCTCGGCCAAGTTTTTGCTTTTAACTCCAAGAGGGAGTATTTATGCTCGATAGTGGGTTCATGCCCGCATTGACACCTGGGACGAGTGACGAAAAGTTCTAAGGTTGTGTTGTGTCTGTTGCCACTAGGGATAAAACATTGGCGCTATGTCCGAGGATGTAGTTGTTGATTACATTACGCACCATACTTAATGCAATTGTCTGTTGCTTTGCAACTTAATACCGGAAGGGGTTCGGACGATAACTCGAAGGTGGACTTTTTAGGCATAGATGCAGTTGGATGGCGGTCTATGTACTTTGTCGTAATGCCCAATTAAATCTCACTATACTTATCATGCCATGTATGTGCATTGTTATGCCCTCTCTATTTGTCAATTGCCCGACTCGTAATTTGTTCACCCAACATGCTTTTATCTTATGGGAGAGACACCTCTAGTGAACTGTGGACCCCGGTCCATTCTTTTAATACTCGAAATACAAATCTCTTCGCAATACTTGTTTTACTCGTTTTCTCTGCAAACAATTATCTTCCACACAATACGGTTAACCCTTTGTTACAGCAAGCCGGTGAGATTGACAACCTCACCGTTTCGTTGGGGCAAAGTACTTTGGTTGTGTTGTGCAGGTTCCACGTTGGCGCCGGAATCTCCGGTGTTGCGCCGCACTACATCCCGCCGCCATCAACCTTCAACGTGCTTCTTGACTCCTACTGGTTCGATTAAACCTTGGTTTCTTACTGAGGGAAACTTGCCGCTGTGCGCATCACACCTTCCTCTTGGGGTTCCCAACGGACGTGTCAACTACACGCATCAGTGTACACTCCAGTAAGATCGGTAGATGGTCAGATGTTGCATAGCTCGGGAGATGGTGCACCTCCGCTTCAGGGAAGAGTGCACACCAAGCCGAAGAGGCCAGGGCACGATCAAGGCGCATACGGCAATAATCTCCACCTGACACTTTTTCTCGAAAGTCCATGGTACTCCGTTAAAATCCAGATCACAGAGGTCGCAGACATCCACTGCATCTCTGAAACCTAGTATTTGACTCCAGCTTCGCTCGCTTACTCCCACATGTTCATCACGGTGTAGGACCTCATTGAAGTCCCCCATGCACAACCACGGAAGATCAGTCGAAGAGCGGATAAATTTCAGCATGTCCCAGGTTTTATGCCGTTCATTAACCTGGGCCTCCCCATACACCACAGTAAGCCTCCAGGGGTCTTTTCCTTCTTCAGTTACAACCTCATCTAGATGATACTGCGAATACGGTAAAATTTCAAACTTTTGAATTGTTCCAAAAAATACCAATACCACCACTCCGACTGGAGCTACTAACATCAAAACTATTATCAAAATCCAGAGATCTTGCTAAACCCTCCACCCTATCCCTTTGCAGTTGAGTCTCGACAACAAAGAGAATAGAAGGAGTATGTCTCTCCGCCAGAAGACGGAGGTCTTTCACTGCCGCCGCCCCACCCAAGCCACGGCAGTTTAGGCCCATAACACTCATTGCGACTGGCGATCCCCCGAACCGGAGGTCACCTCAGCTGTCATGCTCTTCTTCGGTGTTGAGTGCTTCTTGGATCTCTTCTTCTCCCTTGAAGATGGCGGCGGAGGAGGTGTACCCGCCTGATGTCTACACACGCTTCTATTCCTGTAGACAGTGTTGGGCCTCCAAGAGCAGAGGTTTGTAGAACAGCAGCAAGTTTCTCTTAAGTGAATCACCCAAGGTTTATCGAACTCAGGGAGGTAGAGGTCAAAGATATCCCTCTCAAGCAACTCGCAATTAAGATACAAGAAGTCTCTTGTGTCCCCAACACACCTAATACACTTGTCGGATGTATAGGTGCACTAGTTCGACGAAGAGATAGTGAAATACAAGTAATATGGATGATTATAAGTAGTAATTGCAATCTGAAATAAAAATGGCAGCAAGCGAACATGTAGCAGAACTTGTTGGAAACGGTGTTTCAATGCTTAGAAACAAGGCCTAGGGATCATACTTTCGCTAGTGGACACTCTGAACAATGATCACATAATTGGATAATTAGATAACTTCTCTTCACTTGTGCTACTATGAATTACTCTCCTATTGGAATCACTAATCATCACGTAGTGGCTACAAAAGCTCCACTCAAAGTTCATCAAGTACTTGACAAACACCACTCATAGGGATATCCTCATCAAATCATAATCCAAGATAATACCGTTGCAATTTAGACCGAGTACTAACATAGCATACACACTGTCAACAATAGCTATGAAAGGGAGAATAGATCACATCAATACTATCATAGTAATAGTTAACTTCATAATCCACAAGAGATTACAATCATAGCCTACACCAAGTACTACATGATGCACACACTGTCCTCTTTACATCATGGAGGAGGAATAGACTACTTTAATAACATCACTAGAGTAGCACATAGATTAATAGTGATACAAAGCTCATGATCACATAAAGATCACACCATGGGACGGAGAGATGAACCACATAGCTACCGGTAGAGCCCTTAGCCTCTGGGGAGAACTACTCCCTCCTCATCATGGGAGTCGACAACGGCGATGAAGATGGCGGTGGTGTCGATGGAGATGACTCGGGGGCAATTCCCCGTCCCGGCGGCGTGCCGGAACAGAGATTCTGTCCCCCGAAACTTGTCTTCGCGATGGCGGCGGCTACGGAACTCTTCGTGGAATATGACTTGATGTTTTAGGGTTTTCGCGACGGGGAGAATATATAGGCGAAGAGGCAGCCTCGGAGGAGCCAGGGGGTGGCCTCCCCACCTGGTGGCGCGGCCAGGGCTGGGCCCGCGCCCAGGTATGGTGTGGGGCCCCTGCTGGCCGCCTCCGACTCTCCTTCGATGTTCTGGAACCCTACGTGGAAAATAGGGCCGTGGGCTTTTGTTTCGTCCAATTCTGAGAATATTTCCTGTGTAGGATTTCTCGAAACCAAAAACAACGAAAACGTAAACCGGCGCTTCGGCATCTTGTTAATAGGTTAGTCCCGGAAAATGCATAAAAATGATATAAAGTATGAGCAAAACATGTAGGTATTGTCATAAAACTAGCATGGAACATAAGAAATTATAGATACGTTGGAGACGTATCACCGCCCTTGGCTGATACTCTTTTGCATTGGCCGACTTCAGGTCTAGCTTACCCTGCGCTGCAGGTTTTTCAGCAATTATCACCCCTGGCTCCTTCCACTGCAACAAGAGTGGTGGCTCCACCGCCTTCTCCTTGCCTCCCCCTTTAACCGGGCTACCTTATGTTAGTAGAGCCTTTGCTAACGTCCTCTTGCGGGTCTCTGACGAGCCAGAGCCTCCACGTCCTCTACCTCCCTCATGTCCTCCCGTCCTTCCTCCACCCCGGCCTTCTCGACCACGTCCTCTGCCACCAGCATTTTCTTCATTCAAATCCTTTTTTCTCCCGCCACGCTCGTTGTCCAGCTGTTCCATGCAACTGCGACCTGTTCCATGGTGTATCAGCCAGCAGCCACTTCCCATAACCCTCCTTGCACGGGTCATGGACACCCGAACCACACTCCTCTTTTTCGTGTCCCAGTAATCCACATACAGCACAAAACCGTGGGATCTTCTCATATTTCACCCGCATGATTACAGGTACATCTCCTTCTGGCTTGAAGGACACAAAACGCGTCAAGATTCTGCGCACATCCAGCCATACTCGAACTCTCACAAAATCACCTAGCTCACCTCCTGAGATATTCATATCAACAGCGATAACTTCCCCGATTTTCACAGCCAGGTTTGTGATCATCTGCTTCTTGCGGTACATCTCTGGAACATCGTGTATTTGCACCCACGCGTGTATCCTATTCAACTCCACTTCTGTAGCCCTGCAGCTTCCATCGTATTTCTCAACAAGCGGTCCATGATCCCGAAAATCCACGGACCTTGCTCAGTGATCTTCCTCCAATCTCCCAGACAACTGGCCTGTACCATGAATTTATTCTCCTCCAGATCGCGGAAGGTTACCTCCTGGGCTGGTGCCCATGCGAAACTCATTGTCTTCTTCAGCGATTGAGCGCTAAAAGGCTTGGATGTGAGGAGGCGTATCACCGCCATCCACCGTGTACCCTCTTTCAGCGAGTCCACCTCGCTCTTCTTCACGAAGATCCCTTCAATGTCCTCTCCCTTGAGGTTGAGGCTCTTCAGCAGTTCTTCGTAGATCCCTCGTTCCCCTTTTGTCCCCGTACTTCCCTCCGCCACCATACCGGATCCAGCCTCAAAACCCTAGGTTGATGGAAACTACCAAGGCTAGGCAGTTGAACTCGTCAACCCCTTGATCAGCCGGAGTAGAAACCTTCGCCCGCGGGAAGAAAGCTCGCTCGGATCCGGGAACAGCCACTGTCTCGATGTCGATCGCCGCCGATCGCCAGAGCAGTATCGAAACCCTAGTTTTCCTAGGTTTGGGATGCCCACATTTCTTTTTCACAACCACGTTTTCACAAGCAGAAATTGCATTCGCTCTTGTCGTGGTCACAAACGGTCCGGCCCAAATAGGGTTACTTCAATGGGCCATTTTATATTTTATACAGTATGCAAGTTTGTGTAGCAAGGGCTGCCAAAAATATCTCCACCGCCTACTGCTCGGCCTCTCCTCGCCAGTGACAGTGGACCCATATGACCACTAGGACCCACACGCATAGAGAGAAGTAGAGTGGCCTTGGCAGCAGCAGAACACGTAGGCCACAAGACGAGTCGCCGCTAAAAAGCTCCCTCCCACAAGGCATCCTTCATTGTTCCCCATTCCCCTCTCTCTTCTTCTTCCTCTCCACGCCAGCCGCCGCGCGCTAGGGTTCCTCTCCCCCAGCCCGCCGCCGCCACCGAATCCTCGATGGGCACGCCGGAGACCTCGCGGGAGCCGTGCCCGGACCGCATCCTGGACGACGTGGGCGGCGCCTTCGGGATGGGCGCGGTGGGCGGCTCCGTCTTCCACTTCCTCAAGGGCACCTACAACTCCCCCAACGGCGAGCGCCTCCTCGGGGGCGCGCAGGCCGTGCGCATGAACGCGCCGCGCGTCGGCGGGAGCTTCGCCGTCTGGGGCGGCCTCTTCTCCGCCTTCGACTGCACCATGGTCTTCGCGCGCCAGAAGGAGGACCCCTGGAACTCCATCATCGCCGGCGCCGCCACCGGAGGCTTCCTCTCCATGCGCCAGGGCGCCGCCGCCGCCGGCCGCTCCGCCCTCATGGGCGGATGCCTCCTCGCGCTCATCGAGGGCGCAGGACTCATGCTCAACCGCGTCCTCGCCGTGCCCCCGCCGCTCCCCGCCGACGACCCCGCCGCCATCGCCGGCTTCCAAGGCTTCCCCGGCCTGCCCCAGCCTGCCGTCATCGCTCCCGAGGTCGGGACCTCCAGCAGCGACGGCGGTAGCTGGTTCGGGAGCCTCTTCGGGGGCAAGAAGGAGGAGGAGAAGAAGCCCAGCGGCAGTGGTGGCAAGTCGGAGATGCTGGAGAGCTTCGACACGCCCAGCCCTCCCATCCCATCCTTCGACTACAAGTGAATTAAAAAGGTGCGCTTTTTTTTACCTCTCCAATCATCTATCTATTCTTCCTTCTCTTTCAATTGATCCGGATGCGATTAGGACTCCTCCTGCTCTCGACCCCCCCAGTCCGTTTTTCTTTCTTGTGCAACATGCCATCAGATCCATCAATTCCGTATTCTCCAACAAGTCGTATTGGTCGTGTTATATGCAACCTCCTCTGCCGCTCGTATCTCCAAATAAATCCCGGACTGGAAGCTTTCGTTGTTACGCATAGGTCCGTCTGCCATTGCCCCAGGACTTCCGCCACAGCGCATCGGATCTCCAGATAGGGTTACCCAGCAGCTACTATGTCGTCGGGGTCTTTTTTGGAGAGAGATCCATGCCCAGACCGCATCCTTGATGATGCTGGTGGGGCTTTCGGCATGGGTCTTGTAGGTGGTTCTGCCTTCCACTTCCTCAAGGGCCTCTACAACTCGCCCAATGGCGCGCGGATTGTTGGCGGTATGCAGGCCGCGCGCATGAACGCCCCACGACTCGGCGGGAGCTTCGCCGTCTGGGGCACCCTCTTCTCCACCTTCGACTGCACCGCGGTCTATGTGCGCCAAAAGGAGGACCCCTGGAACTCCATAATTGCTGGTGCCTCAACTAGCGGGCTCCTTTCCTTGCGCAAGGGCCTCAGATCCACTGTTGGAGGTGCCATCGTTGGCGCTGCCTTCCTCGCAGGTATTGAGGGCGCTGGCATCGTAATCAACACCTTCCTTGCCAAGCAGGAGAACACTCCACCGCTCCCGGCCTATGACCCCAATGTTACCATTGCCACAGGCCTACCTCAGGCGCATGAGGCCTATACTGACCTCTCAAGCTCGAGCAGCAGCTTCCCAGGCCTTCCGCAACTACCCGTGTACCCTCCTGAGGTTGCAAGCTCGAGTGTTAGCGGTAGCTGGTTTGGCAGTCTATTTGGTAAGGGGGAGAAGAAAAAGGCTAGTAGCAGTAGGGGCACATCGGAGATATTGGAGAGCTTTGAGACGCCCTGCCCTCCAATACCATCGTTCGACTACAAGTGAAAAAGGTGTGGGTTTTTTTAGTTCCAATCTGAATGATAATGTTGAGAAAAGTGCTATTTTAGGATTCCACGAAGACTTGGATTTCTTATTGCCCAGTTCATGGACATAGGGATTTCTCCGCGCGTGCTGTTAATTTCTCTTCGATTTGGCATTCCTTGATAAGATGTGGTTTCTTTTCTGTTTGGTGATGTAAAGGATCAAAATATAGTCGTTGGCGTGGCCACATAAGAATATTTAGGCTTTCATATTTTCTCCTATAATTAGTTTTAGTGTGACCTATAATATAGTTCAGTACAAGGAATATATTTAGTGTGCCATGGCTTTCATATTTTCTGCCTATAATTAGTTTTGTACTGAACTATATTTGTTGAGCAGGTCACTTTATACTGCATATGGAGCTCATGACTACAGCCATCAAATGCCTCAATCTGCTCCTCAAGCGGAACCTTATGGTGACTATCCTTCCACACACCAATCTCAGGTACTGAATCTTGTTCATACGACATTTTCCCGCAGTAAAGTTCAGCTTGCAGCCCATCTTACTTAAATGTTCCTACTGCACCTCACTAGAATTACCCTATAATTATCATCTTCACATGTGTGATAGGGGCCTACCGAAGCTGAGAAGAAAGAGATGGCAGCACGGTGGCTCTTGGCGACTTCTGGTGACCTTGACCAGCTTGGAGGCTTGATGGCAGAGCTGCGGGTCTAGCTGGTCTGTCCCATAAAGGTGGAATTTTTTATCCTGAGCAATAGACCTCCCGTACATTGCTCTTTCAATTGTGGATGCACACAAATGTTTATCTGCCAAGAAGATGCATGCCTGCTTGAAGTTTGTAATGAATCCTAGAGTGAGATTCATGGAAATATCCACTTCTAACTAGATGAGCAATTTGTTAGTGCTACTGCCGGTTGTCCTTTTTCTGTAACATGGTGTTGATGTTAATTTTAAATTTTAGAATTCTTTTCTTAACTGTATGCTCACCCTGGGCATTCGTAGATGGGATGGAAATCCAAATGACCAAGGAGAGCCGTCAGGGCTCAGCACCCATGTGTTGTTATGCCGGTGGCGTCGACGATAGCATCGGCGCTGCTGCAGCCCCAAGCGTTAGCCCGCTTTCGATTTGCGACGCTGGCTCACTTTGTAGCCCTGTTCCTAATATTTTGCTTTATACGATTTATTTGCTTGTGTTGGGCTCCCGCTGTCAATCCGACACTGTTGGGCTCGCGCTGTCAATCAGCTTAAAGGGTCTCTTATGAACCTTGCATATAAAAAGTTTGCATATTAGAAAAGGAAGGAGAATGATTAAGATAATATGGAACAACAAAAATACCATGTCAACAGAATGGACCATGCATGGTCGTAATGAACACATGTACACTGATAAAAAAGATCATTTTATGGACAGATAGTTACTAGCTAGATATGTCCTGGCAAAGACAAAATATAATGGACACCAATTGTTCCCAGGTCCAGGTCTCGTTTTGTGGACACCACCATACATAATCCAATCACATTGCACAAAATCGATTCCAAGCATCAAAACCAACAACAATTTGCACTAGATGTCAAATCTCTACGAAAATTAGTCATCCATGTTCGAAAATTTGGCATGACAATTGCTGTTTCTCGATAATCCAGATCACATATCAAAAGGTTAATTTGATAAAAGACCAAAATCATCTAGGCACAAACACAAACCAGATCCACTACAACAACAGTACCACATGGCATCAACTTGATGGCCTAGAGCGCAAGCCATGCCTCCAAGGCCGTGGCACCACGGAGCATGTAAAAGAGGAAGAAGGGGGCCCGAGGTGCTCACTGGATGCTTGTAGCTAGCTGAAGCAGAACGCCATAACTGTCGCTAGCCCACCACCGTCACATGACATCGGGGTAAGTTCCAAGCTCTTGAGGCAGCCAGGGTTGTGGTAGCGCTGTCAATCCGACAATGTTGTCGAGACAACCGCTTAAGGCTCTCTTATGAACCTCGCATATTAGAAACGAAAGGAGAATGATTAAGCTAATATGGGAACAACAAAAATACCATGTCAACAGAATGCACCATGCATGGTCATAATGAACACATGTACACTATTTAAAAAATCATTTTATGGACAGATGGTTACTAGCTAGATATGCCCTCGCAAAGACAAAATCGATTCCAAGCGTCAAAACCAAAGAAAATTTCCACTAGATGTCAAATCTATCCGAAAATTAGTCCTCCGTGTTCGAAAATTTGGCATGGCCAATCACACATCAAATGGTACACTTAACAAAAGACCAAAATCATCTAGGCACAAACACAAACCAGATCCACTACAACAACAGTACCACATGGCATCAACTTGATGGCCTAGAGCGCAAGCCATGCCTCCAAGGCATTCATGAACGAAATTTTAATCCAGCGGCAAGCTAGCATTAGCAACAGCTTTAAAATCCAAGCGTCAAATTCACATGAATAATTCCAAGTATTGCAGCAGTACATCAAACTGTTCTTGTTTAATTAACAACAAAATTTCAAGTTGTAATCAGCACCGTCCAAGGTAAAATAATTATACAGACTGATACTTTTACATGTGTTGATCTAAATCTGCAATAGTGGTGACAAGAGAATGGCTTGGTTTGATGTCCAATTGTTATGTCTAACTGTACTAATCACTTTTTTTTGGACTGAACGGATATGACATGAATCTAATGAATCTGGCACACCTCAATCAAAGTGTTAAATCGAGCCTGAATATGTACGCGTCTGGAGGTATACCACTAATTCACACGGACAACCGGACAGCTAAGAAGAACTGCCTACCGATGCGGATTTGTTAGCAGAGCAAAATCGAAATCAGGTGAGATGGGGGGTCCTCATCTCACCTGAATGGAAAACGGGGCCGTGGATGCTGACCATATCGCCGGCGGAGATGCGGGGCAAGGAGGGCTTCCGCGTGGCCGATGAAGTCCCTCCGCGGTTTGCGTCGCCGGCATGCAGCAGCCGTCCCCGGCCACGCGCGCGACGCGGCCAGGCAAACTCGACGGAGCGTCGCGCACCGTGCTGCCGATGCACGCGCGCGCCGGCGAGCATGCCGGCCATGACGCCGTTTGCCGGTGGGTGGAAGCGGGGGCGCCGCCACTGTCGTCTCTCGGGAGGACAAGATAATGGGTTGGATAACGATGGAGCCGCGCACGCCGTCGAATCGACGCGCGTGGCGTTGAGGATCAGGGCCGGTCGCGCCGCCATGCATGGTGGGGGAAGGTGTCGACCTGGTGCAGGAGGGGAGAAAGGATACGGCGTCTGACACGGGCGAGCTGTTCGCGCGCCGAGGAGATGTGGCGAGATGGGGTTGGCGGAAAGGTGCCGGTGGTGGGGGAGACGAGGCGGCGCCGGTGCCGGAGGCGAAGGGCGGTGGTTGGCGAGATATACTGAGGTGCTCCCCAATCAGCTCAGTATAATTAGTTTTCCTTCTCTCGTTTCAGTGATTTTCTGCTCAATAATGGCCTGATTAATTAGTTTTCCTCGGGAACGCTATAAATTCCTATTAGTTGCACCTAAATTCTCTCCCCAAAAATCTCTCCATTGCGAGAAAAAAAGGCATTCATTATTGGCCAGTTAAATCGCACTGCAATTAAATCCACCATAGTAAAAGGGGGCATGCATGGAGAGAAATACGTAGGGATTAAATGTCACGGGAATTAAGGAGAATTGATGAAGACGATTGTTAAAGGATCATGATTAATTACCTGATAATCTCCTGAAACATTTTGGCGCTGAATTTTCGCAAGCATTTTGGCGCTGGATTTTGGCAACCATTTTGGCGTCGGATTTAGTACGTGACGGACTGACGGGCAATCGATCTACTAATAAACAATTCAGACCAAGCCTATACAAAAGAAAACCGTGACAGACTGAGAATCTTTTTTCCTCATGTGCAGCACTTGAAATCTACATGTATGTGAACGTGTAGCATCTACTACCTGCCTCGCGTCACGTTATATTATACATGCACCCTCGAACTTTCCAGCGGAGACGAGGCCGCTTCACATGCGTCAACGTGATGTCCCACGCAGACCGCCGGAAGGTGATGCTTTGTAGAGCGCAAACCAATATAACATCTCGATAAACCTCGAAACGAAATGGTGTACCCTAGGTGCACCCCTAAGAACCTCTAGACACCCATGGCGGGAAGACCTCCGAAATAATCGAACAATCGAGCTAATAAACATTTCAGAGCAGGCCTATATCCATAACATGTGCAACACTTGAAATCTAGCTACTACGCAATAACATGTATGTGAACATGCAGCATCTACTACGCAACACGTGACGCCCTGCAACATGGACATGGACCCGCGCCACCTTATATTATGCATGCGCCGTCGAACTTTCAGTGGTGAGATAGCTTTCAACATAAAATGATTGTTGTTTCTAAAAAGAACAAAAAGGTCCGGAAGACAAATCACGTCGAGGAGCGGCGAGTCGAGGTTGTGCCACATGCGTCAACATGATGTCCCACGTAGACCGCCCAAAGGTAATGCTATGTGGAGCGCAAACCAATAGAACGTCTCGAGAAACCTCGAGAAGAAATGTTGTACCCTAGTTGCTCCCCTAAGAACCTATGGACACCCCATGGCGGGAAGACCTATGAAATAATCGAGCAATCGGGCTAATAAACAATTCAGAGCAGGCCTATACCAATAACATGTGCAACACTTGAAATCTACCTACTACCGATAACATGTATGTGAACATGCAGCATCTACTACGCAACACGTGACGCCCTGCAACATGGACATGCACCTGCACCACGTTATATTGTACATGCGACATCGATTTTTCTTTCCAGCAATGAGATAGCTTTCAAAAGTAAATGAGTGTTGTTTTCAAAGTGAAAAAAGGTCCGTTGAACAATTACCGTCGAGGAGTGTTTAGTCCGGGGATGAAACATATGATAATAGGGTAAGCCTCGAGGGGAGCGACTGCGACATGACGATGGCATAGGACATGTCGAGTCGAGGCCGCGCCACATGCGCCGAAAGGTGATGCTATGTCAAGCGCAAACCAATATAACGTCTCGAGAAGCCTCGAGATGAAATGGTGTAACCCTAGGTGCTCCTCTAAGAACCTCTAGACACCAATGGTGGTAAGATCTCTCAAATAATCGAGGGGCATATGCGGAAACCTAGCATGAAAACACCGATGAGCATCTCTCGCACGATCAAAAAGCACACGATGACACGAGAGTGATGTCGGTGAAGATGAACGACAACACATGACCGAGACTCTCGTGGGTGTAGAGGGTCGGGGGACTCGGTCTAAGTATCGATGGGAAGACCAGGTGTGGGTGTTCTTTTTTGGCCCTCCTTAAGCCGTTCGCGGAGTACTCCAACACTCGACAAACCATCCGACGACATCTCCTCATGCAGTATGGGAAGTTTCCATTGGATTTTCTATTAAACCACCCTTATATACAAATATTAGGACCCCATGCAATATGGGAAGATTTCTTACCCTTCCTCGCGAAGTTTAAATAAAAACCATATTTTGTGGGCCTCACAATATCTTCTCTAACTTTAAGTCGAAAGTATTGTTTCCCTGACATTTTTTCCATTACACCACCATTATATACGCATGTTATATGACCTATTGCAAAAGAGAGTAGATTTCAGACCCTTCCTCGTGTTGTTTGAAGAGAAACCCTATTATGTGGAGTCCCACGATGTCACGCCCAATATTACCCACATGCAATAGTGGGAAGGTTTAAAGATAAACCATGTTATGTGGGACCTTTGATGTCTACACCTTTGATTTCCGTGGAAAGTGCCAACTCCATTGGATTTTTATCTTCATGCCACCTTTATGCATTCATATTATGACCCCAAGTAAGAGGAGGACGTTTTTACCTTCCCCCACGTAGACCGCCGAAAGGTGATGCTATGTCGAGCCCAAACGAATATAACGTCTCGAGAAGCCTCGAGACGAAATGTTGTACCCTAGGTGCTCCTCTAAGAACCTCTGGACACTGATGGTAGGAAGAACTCCGAAATAATCGAGGGGGCATGTGCGGAAACCTAGCATGAAAACACTGAAGAGCATCTCTCGCACCATCAGAAAGAGCACACGATGACACGAGAGTGATGTCGGAGAGGATGAACGACAACACATGACCAAGACTCTCCTGTGTGTAGATGGCCCGGGGACTCAATCTAAGGATCGATGGGAATACCATGTGTGCGTGTTCTTTTGGCCCTCCTTAAGCCGTTCGCCGACTTCTTCAAACTCCAACTCTCGGCAAACCATCAGACGACATCTACAGATGGGGAAACTAGGAGATGGGAAACCTTGTTATGTGAGCCCAGCGACGTCCACCCTAGCTTTTCGTCGAAAGTGACAATTTATTTTTCTCTTAAACCATCCTTATATACAAATATTAGGAGCCCATGCAATACTGGAAGATTTCCTTCCCTCCCTCGCAAAGTTTACAGAGAAACCATAGTCTGTGAGCCCCGCAATGTCTACCCTAACTTTCAGTCGAAAGTAATGTTTCACTGCCATTTCTCTCATTACACCACCATTACATACACATACTATGACCTATTGCACGCAAAAGGGAGTAGATTTCAGACCTTTTCTCGTGTTGTTTAAAGAGAAACCCTATTATATATGTGGTGCCCCACGCTGTCTACGTCTAATATTAACCACATGCAATAGTGGGAAGGTTTAAAGATAAACCATGTTATGTGGTACCCTTGATGTCTACACCTTTGCTTTTGGTCGAAAGTGGCAACTCCATTGGATTTTTAGACCCTTCCTCGCGTTGTTTAAAGAGAAACCCTATTATGTGGTGCCATAACCACACGTTGTCTACGCATAATATGAAGACCCCATGCAATAGTGGGAAGGTTTAAAGATAAACCATGTTATGTGGTACCCTTGATGTCTACACCTTTGCTTTCCGTGGAAAGTGGCAACTCCATTGGATTTTTATCTTCGTGCCACCTTTATGCATTCACATTAGGACCCCAAGTAAGAGGAGGATGAGGTTTGACCTTTCCTCACAATGTTTCATGAGAAAATCAATTTTGTGAAACCTACGACATCAAACCCCTAGATTTCCATATTTATGTTTTTGAATAATTTGTAGCTATCTACTACGCTTGGAGCAACCTGTTATTCATTGTCTGTCTCAACCACTTTTCATTCTGAAAGTTACGTGGATCTTGTTTGTTAATTATGTGCATACTGAGGCGAAGGCGACAACATCGGCTTGTTTCATTTTTTACCGCGTTCGTCGAAAACATCTTGATGGCACCATCATCACCGGCAACGGGAGTGGAAAGGAGGGCAAGATCGTCCTCGCCGCCAGCGGGCGGGCTAGCTATCTGGGTCATCGCGGTACACGGATCAGCCAGTAGCGTGGTTCTCTAGTTACCTTGGCCTTGGATCACGGCGTCGGTGGTGCTCCCGGCCGCGATGACATCAACTTTTATTCTATGATTACTTGGTTTCTCGGTACACGGAATACGCACATGCGACGGTAACAATAAGGATGGCCATGTCTCCCCTAGTTCGATCGTGTAGGAGTAGGTGTGCTAGAAGAGTGAAAGCAAATAATCTAGCAATATGGCGCCATCCAAAACTCGAAAACCAAAAGAGAATTAAGACCGAATTGGGCCCAGCCCAGCCCACCCGATGCAGCCCGTCATCTCCATTGATCTCACTCTCCTTCTCGATCTCCCTCTCCAGCGCAACCCCGCCGCCGGTCCCCAAATCCCCGCCGCACGCCGGCCTTTCCTGCCCCGCCGCTCGCCGGAGCACTCTCCCCGGCCAATTCCCCACTTACACAGCCATATCACGCCCCCAATAGCGCCACCACCACCAAACCCTAGCTGCTCCCAACCAGCCGCCGTCCTTGTCCTCCACAACCCCGTCCTACCGCGCCATCTCCCGGCCACCGGTCTCTCTCGACGACCTCCCACACGACGCGGTCGTCCCACTGCTACTCCCCAACGCCGGTCCTGCCGTCAGTCCCAGCCCCATACGGGACAAGGACGAAGCGCTGCACCTCCAGGCGCGCCGCCGCCGCCGCCGCCGCCGCGACAAGGAGGAGGCGGACCTCCTGCTCCCGCTGCTTCTCGCCCGCCTCGGACAGCAGCGACGAGGCAGCGCTGCTGCTGTTGACCCCACTGCCTCCGCCGCCAAACGCCGGTGAGCACCACGGTGGCACAGCCTCCCTTCACATCGCACCCACATCTCCGTCTTCTGATAGCATGCCGCTGTTCTTTTATTCTTTTTTTTTGTATGTGCGCGACCGAGAAAACTAGGTAGCTCTGCTTGGGATGGCTGCCGTGGTGCGGCTCAAGGCAGCGGCGGCGAGGATCGGCGAGGATGAGATGCGGCCGAGTTCAGAAATGACAACCTCCTCCTCCACTCTAACGAGGCCACGGACGAGGAGGACTGCGACGACGACTCGTAGAAAAGGTCTACCCCGCTGCATGCCTTCTCTGCTAATTCTGCGCTGTTTTGGTGCTGCTCAGGCAAAGCAATCCCTGCTGCTGCAGACAAGGTTGCGAATTCAGCATTTCTTTTATGTACCTGATAATGAGTATTGTTGTTTTGGTAACCTGAAGCTTGGCCTTTCATGCCAACTTCTCTTGTTCTTTGCTTGTGTCGGCACTAGTGTAGTAACCACCATATTGCGCGCGGTAAGCTGGATCCTCGGTTGGTTAGTGTATGCGGTGATGAGTGGAGATTTATATCGATGGTGAGTGCAGATTGTTTGTGCAAAGTTTCGCTTGCGTACGTACCTACACGGCCACCTGTGCTTCAAGTTCCTTCACTCTACGGGGGTGATTCTAGATGGGCGAACATCCATTATGAGATAACGGATGGACCATTGCCATGTCTATGTCCACATCCCACGTTTTCTTCCCTTTGTCCTGACTGTATTTTGTATCCCTGCTCTTGCTACCATATTTGAAGCATAACATGCAACATCACACTGGTTCAAACACCTGACCTGTAGTTATTATATTTGCTCTGCTAACAAGTTCAGTTCAGATCAGTAGTGAGTTTGTTGGGTGCCCGTTTGTGTGAGGTAGATATACGTCCAGAGAGATGTACATCTGTAGGTTCAGTCTGAACTTTGAGCGTCATGTGCACAACTAATTTGGTTCATCGCAAGTTGGTTCCGTCCAAAAGCAATCCATAGCATCTGGCCATCAAACCCACCTGTTCTTCTGTCACATTTGTAGACTTGATCAGTACGTGTAAAAGTTACAACATGTATAGTTCATTTTCTTTGGATGGACCTGATTGGAACTTTAAACTTTGTTGTTAATTATCTGGGACTATCTTGGAATTATTTGGGTGGATTTGGTGCTGGAAAATTGGCTTTATTTTTTGGATATAGCAGAAAATACTTAGCTTTGGATACTTGCCAGATGTGTTCTCTTGGCAGTTTTAATTTCCTTGAAATTATGTATTCTTCTCTATGCTCAGTAGTCATTTATTTTGAGGTCAATCCAGATTTGGGATGCTCATGGCTATTTCATTCATATTGGGAAAATGTAGCACATGTTGTTCACCATTTTTTTCTTCTAATAAGTACCTACTTGTTGCATCTGTAGGCCGGGTGGGAGGGTCCATATCCTGCAGGAGCTCTTCGGCATCGGCACCAAAAGGTGCCTCCCTTTTCTGTATCCTAGATAGAAGGCAGTGTTAATTTTTAATGTAGCACCCTCTGCAGTGAGAACTATGTTAATTTCAGATACCTTTGGTTTACGCTTGATGCTTGTATGATGAGAGTTTAAAACATGATGGGATGATAATATTTTGCTTGGCAGATGGGAGATCCTTGTGTCGAGGAGGTGATGGAGGAGACCCACAACGTGTCCCAGGAGGCAAAGGGCGTGGCCATGGAAGCTTGTCTCTTTCAAGGTAATGCTGTTTCGCCTCTACACTAGCTAACTATTTTTGGACCAGTTCCGTTTTGTTTTATAATCTGCTTGGTTTTGCTTGGCAGGGAAACTGGAAGGAGCGGTTGAGTATCCGACCAAGACAATCCTGCCGAATAGCAGCAAGCATGTATGATACTAGAGGATGATACGAAGGCCACTTACATCACTAATCTGTGCTTTAATTCTGCTCTAGAGAGAGCAGCATCTGTGATGATACCATCTATAGGTGATTCCTTTGGTCCCCGTTTATCCTCTGTTTTTCTCTTCTTGCTCAAGTTCATGCACCGCACATGCATAATGAAGCTGTCTAGAGATAGAGTTTTCTGGAGTATAAATAGATGGTTAAGAATGATGTACTTTTGTTGATTATAGCTTCTAAGCATGTTGTGATCGGTAACTAACCCATCCTTTAATTGCCCATTTATCTCTCCTGGTCAGCTTTTTTGTGCAACTGTACATTATTATGTCTAGTTGCAGAACTGGAATAAAACGGGACGGTTAAAAGTGCAGTACTTCAGGTTATTCTGACTTCCCCGTATCTCCTTTTATGTATGTCCCCCTTTTATCACTTATTTTCTCTCTCACATTGTATGGTCTCTTTTCTGTTTGGTGATAATTATTGCGTTCTAGATAAACGTCTCCATATATATCAAAAGTTGATGTATTAGCCTTATGGCATGCTGTTCTGGAATTGAAAAGCAACAAACTGTCATTTTACTCCTTTTTATCCATGGCATTACACTAATTCAATAATTTTTTCATTTGTACTGACGGCTATTCTATCGTGCTGAAGGTTGGGAGGCTATATGATGTCTTGAATTTGGCCGAGACGCCTGGCCATGGCTACGACCTCTCGGGAGAGCTACTGGTTTACCTCTACAATCTCTGGCTCCCATGTTTTGAATTATGGTGATGACGATCATCTGGTCACCTAATTTCTAAGGCTTGTGTCTAAGAATGTCACACGTCGTCCTGGTTATTTGAGGTCCTGGTGCTAATATTTAGTCTTGGTAATTGATGGTTGAAGGAGCGCTTTGGCATCAGAACTAAAAGGTGCCTCCCTTTTATGTATCCTAGATAGAAGCGGTCTTAGTTTTTAATGTAGTATCGTCTTCAGTGAGAACTATGTTAATTTTTAGATACCGGTTTACACTCGATGCTTGTATGATGAAAGTTTAAAACATGATGGTCTGATGATATTTTGCATGGAAGATGGGAGATCCTAGTGTCGAGGAGGTGGCGGAGGAGACCCACGATGTGTCTCAGGAGGCAAAGGGCGTGGCCATGGAAGCTTGTCCCTTTCAAGGTAATGTTGTTTCCCCTCTACACTAGCTAGCTAGATAAAAACCAGTTCTGTTTTGTTTACTTATCTGCCTGGTTTTGCTTGGCAGGGAGGCTGGAAGGCGAAGACCACTTACAGCACTAATTTGTTCCTTAATTCTGCTGTAGAGAGAGCAGCATCTGTGACGATACCATCTATAGGTGATTCCTTTGGTTCTCGTTTATCACCTGTTTTTCTCTTCTTGCTCAAGTTCATGCGCCGCACATGCATAACAAAGGTGTCTAGAGGTAGAGCCTTCTGGAGTATAATGGTTAAGAATGCTGAATTTCTATTGATTAGCGTTTTGAAGCATGTTGTGATCGGTAACTAACCCATTCTTTTATTGTTCATGTATCTCCTGGTCAGCTTTGTTGTGCAGATACTTTCTATTGATTATAATGTCTAGTCGCATAACTTAAATAAAAAGGGACGGTTAAAAGTGCAGTACTTTAGTTTATTCTAACTTTCCGGCATCACCTTTTATGTATGTTCCCCGTTTATCACCTTATTTTCTCTCTCACATTGTATGGTCTCTTTTCTCTTTGGATATAATTATTGCGTTCTAGATAAACGTCACCATATATCATCAAAAGTTGATGTATTAGCCTTATGGCATGCTGTTCTGGAAGTGAAAAGCAACAAACTTTGATTCTACTCCTTTTTATCCATGTCATTACACTAATTGAATCATTTTTTTAAAAATTTGTACTGATGGCTATTCTATTGTGCTGAAGGTTGGGAGGCTACAGGATGTTTTGAATTTGGCGGAGACGCCCGGCCTTGGTTACGAATTGTCAGGTGAGCTATTGGTTTACCTCTACAATCTCTGGCTCCCATGTGTTCTGTGGCTGTACTATGCTCCGGCCATTGAGCCAAGGACGCTTATTTGAATTGTGGTGATGATGCTTGTCTGATCACCTAGTTTCTAAGGCTTGTGTCTAAGAATCTAACATGTCGTCCTGGTTATTAGAGGTCCTGGTGCTAATATTTAGTCCTGGTTGGTATTGTGTGGTCTTCATCTTCGATTGATCTATATAGGAATGGTTGGTATTGCTCAGTTCAGGCTTAAGTATGTATCCATATATGTACATTGTACTTAATTCTGCATTCTTTACATGAGATGGACTATTCTCCTTATACTAGTGTTGCACGCTGCTATTTGAAACCTCGCCAGTTGGGGGTCATTTCTAGTTGGAAGCATGCCAGTTTACTGTTTGGAAGCGTGAAACTGTTAATGTAGGCAATCTTTGTTTCCTGGGATATATATTAGCCACTGTATGTGATCCTCGAGGGCTGTTGCAGCTCGTTAGCTCAAACGCTGAGCATATTGTCCTGGTTGATGTATTATGCATTCGAAGGGGTATTCTTTTGGAGGTTGCGACTTAGATGAAACATTATTTGGTTTTGGCATATGTTTATCTATCCACATGCTCATGAGAAGCTGACAAGACTATGCCAAGTTCACGCTTCCTTCCGCTTTTATGCAGGCTATTGAGCCAAGCGAGAGCTAGATTCAGTTGCTGCTACTGGGCTTATGCTAAACATGGAGCCAGAAGAGCGTCGAGCCTGCTCGCAGCAAAGGCAAGGCACAATGGCTGTGATGCGGGCTCAAGGTGCGCGCCTATGGCCATGGAGCGGACAAGCTACAGATTATTCATTCATCCTTGAACTAAACGAACGTGCTGATGTGTGTAATGTAAAATCGGCTCAAGATGTTTGATTTGGACGTGTAATGTATTTGCCCAGAATTGATTGTGTCTTGTTATTTGAATGTTTCCCGTAGTGTGCACATGGTATTGTGTCATTATTTCTAAAAGTATATATATGTTGTGTTGCTGACTCTGGGAGACGGCTGGTAAGCAATGTACTACCTCTGTTTAGATTTTATTGACGCAACTATGTAATCGCTCGCGCTTGGCAACTCTTGTGTCGATTAAATCTGGTTGGAGGGAGTATCAGCTAGTTAGCGTGATCTCTTTAGTGAAAAATTGTTGACACAAGTGAACAAGAAGTGTGATCCTTGATCTCTTTAATTTAAACTCTCTGGATAGTTGTAAGAAATCTTTAGCAGAAAACGGTGTACCAAAGAATTCTCACGAGTCAGTAAACATTTTTCCTCAATGTAAAATTTGCTAGCTCAGTATTTCGAGCAATTAGCTTCTTTCCAATTCTCGATAGGAAAAGAAAGGGAAAGTAAATAAAGTTTGCGTCCACGGAGTTTGCGATATACACCGGATTTGTTTGGTCGCCCCGAGATAATTAATCGTACCTTGAATAGAGGGCTTAATTAACGGGCTTCCCTAAAAACAAGAAACAAACTTCTACACTTGATTAGAGGGCTTAATTAATGGAAGGAAATCGCCGCGATTTCTTTGGCTTCCGTCGTTTCCATTCCCTGCCATTCGGATCACAGCAAACCGCCCAGGCTCCCCAGAATGATGGGGACGAGGCGGCGCGACTGTCGAGCTCGCCGGCACCGGCGCGCGCGTCCCCGTCGAGCTCGCCGGCCGCGTGGCCGAGCTGCAGCATGCCGGTGAGCGGGCTGCCGGCAACCATGACGCGACGGAGAGCCACGGAGGGCCCTCCTTCCCCATGGCCGGCCCAGCTCCTCGCGGTCTCGTCGGACGTGCTCGCCGGTGAGACATCTTCTACATATGGTCTCTCTCTTTCTACCGCCTAGAGATGCTGCACGATTAATTTACTGCAAGCTTACTTCACAAGATTGGTTTGTAGGAGAGCCTAGTTACTCGCATTGTGTACATAATTGGAGGAATACTTGCTAATTCCAAATTAATTTTCTTTAAGATACTCACTCGTGCAGTCCAGATTGGTTTGCTGCTTTGCTTCTAACGCATCTCAGAATGACGTATCAGAGTCGTATTGAGATATATTAGCAAGCAAGACATGTTTTTTTCTGGCCATGTTTCATTGGGATTGTTTTGAAGCTGCAGCACACCATCAGATTTTATTAGGATTTAAGCAAGGTACTACATGGACCGAATAATTGTTAGCATTAGGTCAGGTCATAGGTGCTAAGCGAAACAGGGCAGCGGTAACGTGTAATAGTGATATAGCAAATATTTGCTAACTATAAGATCCCACCTGACCCAATGTTTGCTACTTTGCTCAGGTCATACGTACCAATAATAAGACTAAGAGTTCACTAAGTTTGAATACCTTTGTTCCTATTTCCTTTTGGAAATTGCAAGCGCTTCTATCCCCTCTGCGGAAAGAGCAAGCGCTCCCATCCACTGGCACTCCCGACCCCGTCACCATGGGACCCTTTGACCGACATCCAGCTCCGGCGATGGTCGGTCGTAGCATCACCGTCCATCCTGTTGTAGCGTCGCCACCCGCCGTCGGCAGCAGCGCCGTACACCCATGGTAGCAAGGTCGCCCGTCGTTTGCAGCAATGATGTACAACCGTAGGACTGATGGCAGCCTCCATGCATCATTGTTGTCCGGCTGCTTGTAGCACGCTGCTGCATGTAGCGCCGCCTCCACAGTACGTAGCAATCACGGGCGCTGACTGTAGCAGCCGCCGCGGTGTGTAGCTGGCGCCGATGGTAGCAGCCTCCGCTGCCACATGTAGCCGTTGCCGCCGTAGTATGTTGCAGTCGCCGGCGCCGATTGTAGCAGCCGCCGCCACATGTAGCAGTTGTTGCCGCATTATGTAGAAGCCGCTGCCGCCACTAGAAGCAGCCGCTGGCCCCGATTGTAGCAGCAGCCGCTGCTGCCGCCGCTACTTGTAGCAGGCGGCGACGTCGCTTGCAGCAATACAAGGCACCGTTTGTAGCTATCATCGACGCTGATTGTAGCACAACCGGGCTGAGTGCAGACAACTACAGGTCGCCCTGGGCCCTGGCCATGGAGCCGCTGGTGAGCTCGAACGGAACCTGCAACACCGGCGAGCCCTCCGCTTGCAACGCTGACGCCGGCGGTATCGGAGAAGGAACGCACGCAAGAGGGTAAGTTGCGGAGCTTGTAGCGGTAGTTGCCGAGGGAAAGGTATGTGGGTAGAAAGTTCGTCGGAGGTGGAGGCGGCGCCGTTCACGTGGTCGGAGGTGGAGGTGGTGGTGCGCTGTGGTGGTGGAGGGTCGGCTCGATTCTGTGTCATGGAGTTCATCGGGAGGCAGGTGTGGTTGGGGATGGAAGAAGACGAAGCAGAGAAAGAGATAAGGGAGAGAGAGGGTGGTTTGTTAGGGGCCACAGGGACACGCGACAGTTGCATAATGCGCGAATATCTATCTGACGGTTCCGCGTCCGGAGGAAGTATCGGGACTGCGATCCCCTGGGTGATCTGCAACGTTTTCCTGTTCAGTTAGACCTTATTTCTTTTATGACCACAAAATAGTTCCTTATTTCTTTGAACTACATATTTCCTGTTAATGTTTACAATCCATCGCATCATTATTTTATTCCGTGTCAACCAACTAAGTTTCAATCTTTGTGATGATGTTGAGCTGATTTTTCCTAGGTATAAAAATGTGAGTGTGGTTAATAACTCTGATTGCTCCAAATGGAAACTTCTTTTCTGATCTCTTTACTTTTCGTTATAGTTGCAGTGTTCGAAGGGCCTTAGGCCGAAATTCATTAAGGTAGAAGAGAAAGTCTTTTACAAGAGAGCCACAGCATGGCAAATGACGATCGAGATAGCCGAGCAAAAGAAGACCTACCCTGGTCCCAACAGAACTCTAGGTGAAGAGACACAGGCAACAAACTACATCAACAACAAAAAAACCTCAGGAGCCTAAAACTCAGAAATACAGCTGGCAGCCTTCCAGGAATGGATATCCTCAATGATTTGCTCAAACATTCGGTCAGCCGTGCTACACTCCTGCTGGAAGATGCGTGAATTCCGCTCCTTCCAGATCCTCCAATGCAGCAGAATTGCCACCGTGTCGAAGTCGCGACGTATGTTCTTTGGCGCCCTCTTTCTTGCCATAAGCCACCATTCCTCAGTGCTGCCAAAAGTATCGTTAGGAATTGGGAAGTTGGCCCTGGACCAGGTCTGAACACGCTCCCAGACTTGCTTGGAGAAACGGCAGTGCAAAAAGAGATGGGTGCAGTCTTCATTAGCCATAGTGCACAGCGGGCAGAAGAGGTATTATGTGGCCACCCTCTGCGAGCAAGATTGTCTGCTGTGAGGCAGCGCTTGTGCACCACTAACCACATGAAGAACCTGCATCTCATGGGGGCCTTGGACTTCCAAATAGGTTTTGCACAAGCGAATTGCATATTCGCGATGAAAAAGAGCTTGTAGGCCGAGTTGACGGAGAAAGCACCATCGTGCGAGAGCTGCCAAACCACCTCATCCTGTTGGCCGACAGTTAAGGTGGTGCCCTCTAATAAATCCCAGAGCTGCAAATAATGAGCAAGCGCCGGCGAAGAGAAACCCCCTGTTATATCTCTAACCCAACGATTGTTTTGCAGTGCTGCTGCCACAGTGATGTTAGATTTCTTGACGAAGGAGTGCAGAATAGGGACCACATCCTGCACTGATTTTCCTCCAGGGAGCCATGCGTCAATCCAGAACAACGCCCTTGTCCCATCGCCAATGCGAATGAAAGCTGCAGCTCTGAAGATGGCCAACATTTCCAGGTCGTCCTCAGCTCGAATCAGTGCCCATGGACGCGGTTCCGAGGCCCATCGCAGCCAGGGCCAGCGGCAACGAAGAGCTTCAGATTAAGCACGCCAAGGCCGCCGTTCTCTGTGGGCTGGCATACCCTGAACCAAGGGAGGAGGCAGTGTTCCTGAGTTTGTGTTTGTTGTTTTTTACCGATGTTCAGTTAGAGCTTATTTCTTGTTGTCTACTAAAGAGTTCCTCATGTCTTTGAACTATATACTGCCTTTTAATGTTTACAATCCCTCACATCATGATTTTGCTTTTACAAGTAGTATGTGTGGTGCAATACACTACTATAAGTTGGTATTGCGACAGGCTTGCATAGTGCTTATATGTTTTTCTTAGCACAGATTCTTGTGCTTAAGCTAATTAACTAGCCTTGTTCTCACTAACTTCCTAAAATAGCCTTTTTTCACTAAATACTATTAGCATTACATTAAAATTGGGTCGATTGTTTTGGCTTAATATATGGGGCACACATCATCATGGATTAATACAAATTATTAGCAGGCTTGATGACCGAAACATTGCCATATAGTCAGCATCATCCTCATTTTCTTCGGTCATTAAGGTTATGTAAAAGAACTTTTACCATTAAGCTACAAATCAATGACCTTCCCTACTATTATCACTCAAAAAGATTCGCAATCTGTAGCATGCACTAAAAGGCAGAATATAAGCTTGCGGTGTACACTTTTTCTTCACCTATTGATTGAACATTCGTAATAATTGTCGCCTAGAGCTCCAAAGTATTTTTTATTATCTTCTTCCCCATACATGTAGAGTAGCAGTAGTGGTCTCATGTGTGTTTCGTGGAGGATGTGACCCTTTGTTGGTTCGTTGTTGTGCAGGCTGGTGAAGGACATGCTAGGCCACTCAGCGGTTTTAGCCGGTGAGTGGCAGCCGCTAGGGAGCGGCGCTAGAGTGGTGCACAGAGCAGGCAACCATTAGGTCGGTGTGGTGGCCGTCTAGGGCAGAGTCAGATGTATGCATCCGTGATGATGCCTGGAGGTAGCTGTGAGGTGGGATGAAGCCTGTATCCGGCCAGCCAGATATGCTTTTGTTTTTTAACCCTGAGTTTGCACACAAACCTAAGATTTGATGGTGCTTCTCTGGTCTAGGTAGCTAGCTCCCTCTATTGCTTCTCCTGATTATAGCTAGTTGTTTGCCATTATTTTTTCTGTAGTTGATTTGCACGCTGAGCTAGCTAGTGTGCAATTGAATCTGATACGAATGGTGTTACGTCATCAAGTATTATACATATATGTTGTTGCTGAGCTAGCTGGTGTGCACTTGAACCTGACATGATGGTGTTATGTCACCAAGTATTATACGTATATGTTACTTGTAGGTAGGTATGTACGTTTTTGCTGTTACTAGCTAGCAACCTAGAGAGAAGTAATTAACTATCCTGTTTTCTCATTGTAGGATTTGATTTGCTGCTTTTATCATTGCTTGGTAGTCTAGTTTTTTTTATAAATGTTAATCTAGTGTGTGCTGAAACTTGTATATTTTTAGCAATTTCATGTCTTTTTTCCTCTACAATGACATTTTACTTATTGTTATCATATCTTTACTATGTATGTACCATTTTAGTGAGTATTGTTCTCTTCTAATTATTTTCTTCATTTGTTACAACAGAACTTGCGGGCACTTGGCTTGAAGAGCTGAAAAATGGATAGCCAGATCAGAACGACTTCCTCCACTCGGACGTGAGGAACAAGAACAACCACAAGGGATAGGTGCTTCCTAGTGCGTTTATTTAATCTTACCTTCATTTTGCAAAAGGTTTTCATATATTGATTGTGCTATATATCATTTTAGTTATTTGGCAAACGCTCTTGGAAATATTCTAAGTTATCTGAAAGTATTTTGAGATCTTAAAAATTGATGGAGATATCAACATTCATATTGACTAAACGCGTTGACATGTACATGTTGTCAAGTGGATGATGCTTCTCTTCGTTTCCTTTTTCTTCCTGTCAGTTTCCATGTGGAATGTGGATGGTATCGCCAGATATGAAATATGACTTCAAATCTATCTCAAAATTTTGTTTGAAGAAATGGTCTTTGACTAAGCTATCATGGTGTTTGTGGGGTAGCATTTTGGTTGGTAGAATTCCTTCATGTAAAACTAATCCTGATTAGTATGTATGAATCTTTGACTAAGTTTGCTTGACAAACTTCTCCCATTGGCTGGATATTTGATTTTTATCTTTATATTTAATCCGGTCAACTTTGAAGGAGTATGTGGACACATGAAATTTTTGGTCGTCAACTTCCACATTCTAGTATAGCAGCCTTATTGGATATGTTTGCTATTAGTAAATTTTTTGAAGTTTGCCCGGCTAACGTAGTTGTTATGTTAATTTATTCTTGTAGAAAAAAAACCATAATTAGTTTGTATGAATTTGTGACTAATGATCTTAAGCTGCTACTGGCTTGGATGTTCGATTCTGTTGTGTGTAGAGCATTCTCTTAACTTTCAAGGAATATGTTTGCCTACTTGTTCCAGCATTGCTTCCCAACTTAGCTTTTTTTCTAGCATTACTAATTCCTTTGAATAATAATTTTGAATTGGACTAGTTCCTCATCACTTCATGACTACTTTTGTTTTCTTCGTGATTTTGTATTGCAGGGGAGAAATGGAGTTTGCCAGGAGAGGTAGCCATGGCAGCTAGACCAGGCCAGACGAAAGCATGTGGGTTTAGGTGTTAATCTTTGTTGATTGGATGGTGTGGTGTGCTGAAGAATCCACATGTGCAGCCCTGTGGCTGGTGTTCATGTATTTTTTCATAATTATTTGAGATGGAACTTATACCATCTATACATGAGTTGGCAGATCAGGTTGCAAAAAGTCTTAACTTTTTTTTTGGGTAATCTTCTATAAAAATCTCGCAAAAGTTTCTTCAAGATGAAGGCATTTGGCACCTCGACACAAGTCTGGTGTTTGAAAAATTATCACCGAAAGGTGTGAATGCATATTCTGTGATAACCTAGTATAACTAGGAATGTAGTATGAGCTGCCTAGTTCAGTTGATACATATATCATAAGCAAGATATCTAATTTATGATCATTCTTTTTAATCCCTTCTTTTGGTTTATAAAATAAATTGAGTTTCTATTAATCATGTACTATTGTGTGTTAGCTAATTGTCCTTATCTGCGTCTGATTACTAGTTCACTAAGGTGAACTATTAAATACTCCTTCCGTTCAAGTCCAGTAGTACCTCTTCTACTCCATCACCGTTGTCATCAAGAAAGGTCATGTTCTTGTTCTAATGCCTTGAGTTTCTGTTGCGTATTAAGGTTAAATAATTCTGGAACCTCATGCTAATTTTGGGAACATTGTAATCTTGATCTTACCTTATATTGGTTCTAGCTAACAAGTACATGCTTCTGACATTGTACTGGTTGTTTCTTGCATGTTCTTATAGGATTAGGAGTTGTACCAGGAGGGACGCCGGTGCCTCCCTCCCAGGTTGCACTATGTTTCCTTGGCGTTCTGATCAAAGATGACACTTCATGATTGATTGCATACGTAGATCTGCATGTAGTGAGCTATAGTTCAACTGCTATTGATTTCCAGGTACTCAATGGCTTGAGCTAGACATGTATTGAGGTCCTGGGAACTCGTCTTGTCCTTATTATTTACTGTTTTGTTGTGCAATGTCTGTTTGGAGATGTATACATTGAGGGAGAAGCCAATGTGCATTTGGTTTGAGAAGTTGTCCATTTGGTCCGTACGGAGTTTTTCTGTGTTTTATGTTGTGTTCACCTAAGAGCTATCGAGGTAGCTAGCTATCTTCATAGATTGAACTATCTCCCTGCTTATCTATGGCTGCTGCATGTACCTAGTGTTACTTGTTTACTTTCACACTTAGACTTCAGATTGCTATTGTACCTAGACTAAGCATGGTTTGAAAATTTAGCATCAAGCTTCTATTGTTTGTTCTTGATTTACTTGTTATTTGTTGGGCCATGTTACTAACGTTGAACACACTACTTATTCAGAATGGACAGTTGATGGTGCTGCTCTAGCGTTGAAGGTGCTGGTACATCTACCTCGTATGATTCCAAGTTTGACTTTGTAATGTTTTCGTGTCCTATTATTTTCCCTGCTTCACAATCCTTCATTTTCTTCATTTTTTTGATTTGTTGGTAGGAAACTGGTGCAACCGATACATGAATATCTCACTTGTATCTGGTTTAGCTGTTTCCATGTTGTAGATTCCAACGACTGACCTTATACCTGGGCAATCAACTGTTGCAGTGCTACCCACCAGATGAAGAACGCAAAGGTGGACATGTAAATGGAACCAGTGGCTGGTCATGGACGAGAGCCTGTCATCGAAGCTGAAGGTGATGGAGGCCACATCCTGTCATTGATGGAGTTGGAGCCGGTGTCCGTCACAGGGAGGCTCTTTTGAGCATTGCAAAGCATTATGGAACCGGTGAAGTTCTTCCGGAGGAAATTTGTGTCTAAGCTTGTGGCTGCAAAGAATTCTGTGCTAGCTCCTTCAGTCTGTGTCAGGTATATTGACTTGGGATCTCATGCTTTCCTATGTTTTGATCATCATTTGGTACCATATGGTAATGGTTTTTTTTTTTTTTTGAATGTTTCACCGGGGGGGAGAGGTTCCCCACCTGAATTTTTCATTCCAAATTTGGTTCAAAAACCAGAGTACAGCAAAGGACCAGGATAGAGTACAAGGAGGGGAGGGAGAGGGAGCATTTTTACATTGTATATAGTACATACTACTATTCTAAAGGGTAAATTGCATTGTATGTTCTTAAACTATTTGGGTCAAGTAGGTCGTATATGCTAGTCAAGCAATAGTCATATTCACTCAAGGAGAATCCTGGTAGATCAATCTTGATCTTGTCCTGTTAGATCAATCTTTCAGTTTTGGGGCATCTAAAATAGATATACCTTGTTTATCGATCATGCAGGTTTGCAGTATTTTCTGTTTGAACGGTTTGGCTTTGGTATTATCTGGTATTCGCAAGGAGGAGAATCGATTTGAGTTCATGGAACATTATATTTTCTTGGTTAGGGCTTTCTGGTTGATTAAAGGTTTATTAATTTTCATCTGCTGTTGGTAACGTGGTATAGATGAGCAACTAATTTGTACCAGAAACTCAATTTCAGCGCGTTGTATTTTTGAAAGTTGGAATCATCGCTGGATCTTCTAGAAACTATCTATTCGTAACAGACCTATAGTGATGTGTAACTTTTTTGTTTGCTTCTAGATCCGTATTGCAGTTTGTGTTGATGTAAGTTGGTGACAAAACAGAGACAAGTGAACATGGTCTGTTTTTCACTTTTGCTGTTGAAGATCCTAGCTAGATCCTGGTCGTGGGAGCATTTGGCACTTTCACTAGCTAGATTTAGTCCATTTTATTGCATCATCGCCTGACATCTCATACTTCTGTACTTTTGACTAGCTAGTGTTTCGTAGAGCATTTTCTCAGTTTACACACAGCTGTGCGTGGGTGGCTGTGCACACGGCTTCTGCTTTCCGGCGCTTACGGCGTTGGTCGGGGGCTAGGTAAGGGGAACGTTGGCTGCAAGGGTTCCACCTCCACCGGGTTGTGCCATCGAATGGAGCAGCAGTACTGCAACGGAGGGATTCAATGTGAGATAACTCTGTCACTCTTAATTTGTCTGTAGCAGAGTGCTTCTCTATTACACGTGGTTTGGTCTGAACAAAGATATCATCTAATTTTTTCGCTTTAGTTGTCAGTGTATTATCGACCATTCAGTCGGTATCGAGTACTGTGTGTCTTATGAGTAAAGGTGACTGGAAACATTGGAGTTGGCTGAAATCAGATGGATTGGTCTTCGACTCCTCTAGAATTGCGGTAACTTGCGAGGCTGCTAAATAGTACCGGTTGGTATCCTAGCTTGGACCATCCATTAAGTTGTATTAGTGTTTTCTGAACTAGGTGGCACGATTGTGGGAAAACTTTCCGTTTGCTTGTAGATCTGTATTGTAGTTTGTCTTGATGTGATTTGGAGACAAAACATATACAAGTGAACATGTTCTGTTTTCACTTTTGCTGTTGAAGGTCCTACGGGGAACGCTGGCTGCAAGAATTCTGACTCCACCCGGTTGCGCCATTGAATAGAGCAGCAGTTCATTGCAGCTGAGGGTATGTATGCACCGGGGTGTTTTTCCCCATTACATGTGGTTTGCTCCGAGCAAAGATATCATCTTATTTTTTCCCTTACGCTGTCAGTATATTATCGACCATTGATTCGGTATTGTCTAGTGTCTGTGTTACGAGTAAAGGTGACTGAAAACATTGGAGTTGACTGAGATGAGATGGGTTGGTCTTCAGAATTGTGAGGCTTCTAGATAGTACCAGTTGGTGTCTTAGCATTGACCGTCCATTAAGTTGTATTTGTGTTTTTCTATACTAGCTGGCACGATTATGCGGAAACTACAAACTGGGAAAAGTCCAACCGTAGGAACCAAATGATGCATAGCTTTATTGACAAGGATGAATTGATGACTGCTTGATAATAGACTGATGATGAACACTATTTTTCTTTTCCTAAAATGATGTTTAGGATTCTGTTTGATCATGGGAGAAGTTGTATGTTTTTGCATAGTCAATGTTGATACTTGTATGTTTTTTCTGGCCCTCCGTCTTTCTTCTTCATCATCATCTAGCTGAGCCTCGTCGAATATTTGATTATGAAGTTAAGGCCGTCGATGTTTGCTGCTGCTGCAATACACATTTCTCAGTGCACCATCTAAGGGTCCAAGTCCTGGAACAAGTGATGCAAGCTCCACACCAAGTGCTTTGGTACTCACATTTAGTTCATGGTTCACTTGGTCATTGTGTCAGAAGTGAACAAAGGTAGTACAAGCCAACCAACACTTGTTTTCTGTTACCATGTGATGATCTATTTGGCGCCGACATTGAAGAAATATTATCTAATTATCTGCCAAATTTTCCTTGCAAGTGGTCATCGAGGACATTTGCTACAACCTCTAGTGCTGGGACCCTGATTGTAAGATCACTGTTAGGCTATGGCTGGGAGGCCGACGACTCCTCCCCACCCCGGTGCAAACTTGTCACAGAGGCGCCACATCGACATGTTGTCCAAGCATCCACCTCAGGTAAGAACGATCTGTTTGTTGTTTGTGTAATCAACAGTTTCACAAGTCGTGCTCGATATACATGTTTCCTTCTCACTGAGTTGAGATCGAGGAAACGATGGATGACCAAGTCGAGAGATGGGGCACTTCAAGCTTGTTTTAAAAAGGGCCTAATGGCTAGCTCTGTACAAAGCTGAACTGGTAGTTTTATCAACTTGTAAAATGCATTTTTGTATCGCGGAGAGATTTTGTTTTGCATATATATCCCTGCAGGTTTGTGGCATGCAAGCTGCATTAATCATTAGTGGTACTTTGACCGATCATGTTGAAACTATTAGGTGTCTCCAAGTCTGGTGCGTGGGGGAAATGCTGGGGTATGGTTTGCTTGGTGGCTCGGCATGGCCAAGGGCCCGTTGTCGGCGCTGAAGACGATGGAGGCTACATCCTGTCTGGAGTTGGAGGCCGGGATCGAGGGAAGCTGCGTAGGAAGGAATGAGCTGATGCTTTTTCATATTGACTATTGTGTTAGATGTTGTTGCTGGCCCAGGATGAATTGTCGGTATTATTGTATAGACCCAGGAGGATTTTTTTGTTTGAAATTTTTATACTGGTAATATTTTTTTTTCACCTCTTATTCATATCAAAGTGGAGTATGCTGAGAGAGGAAATTTCCCTACTTCTTGTTCGTGTTCCAGTGCATGTCGAAGTATTGAAGTTGTCTTTAATTTTCTTTCCTAAAGCAAGAAGCCGCACTAGCCTAGTCTTGGACAAGGTTTAGTAGATATTGGAACCTTATGGTTAGATGTCCGGAAGTGTGCCCTACGGATTGGTTCAGAAAGCCGTGTGACTATGTGGATTTTAAACAGAGCTTGGTAAAGTGAACAATAGAGTTAAAACAAATGGCATCTTCTTCCTATTTGTATGAATCTTGTACGAAAAATAAACTAGTACACCCTCGGCTCAAAATACTTGGCACATATGAAGTCAAAATGTTTGCTAAGTAAACCAAACTTACACCCAATAAACAGCGATTCCGTATCCATGATAACAGTAAACGGAATTTACTACATGCAGAGGTGAAAGACGCATGCATGTAGGGTGAAAAAAGGGAAAAAATCATGGAAGGAGTGATTCACCTCCTACAATAGGGTGAGAAGACAATAATCATGGAGGAGTGATTCACGTCCCACAACAGGGTGAGGGGACAAAAGCCAGGGAAGGAGTGATTCACGTCCTACAATAGAATGAAAAGACATAATAGCCAGGGAAGAAGTGATTCACATCCTACAATAGGATGAAAAGACATATAATAGCCAGAGAAGGAGTGATTCACGTCCTACAATTTTGGGATTTAAACCCAGCAGAGTTATAATGTATACATATGGTAGGGTGATGCAAATTTATTTATTGGCTGGTTGTGATTTCCGGTAAATTAATTGGAGAGTCCTTCGCTAGTCATGATATGATAGTAGAGAAAGGAATCAGCACCGGGGCATGCACGCACGCGGCGCTCCATCTCTCCCAGCAACCAAGGAGGATTGGATTAATTCTGAAACCAAGTCTTTTTTTTCCCGCCCCACCATTTCCCTCCACGAAATTCGAACCACGCGAAAACCTCAGAGCCCTGCTCTATAAATACAAGGAGGGGTCGAACCTAACGCGTGCGTCGTGTGTGACGACTTAGACTTTGACTCTTTACTCGTCGAGGAGAGGAGAAGAGAAAGCCCTGCCGCGCGCCCAGCAGCAGCTTGTTGCGTGTATGATGATCTGTGATGGCCGGCCGGCCGGCCGCGAAGAGGAAAGGATCCGAGCGCCATCAGGTTCGTGTGTATCGATACTCCTCCTTTGGTGTTTTTTCGCTTCTTCAGATGCATGCATGTATCCTCTCTTGATTTACTTTTGTTGGTACGTAGAAATGGTAGCAATTAAAGGGGAGCGAGCGAGAGGGAGGATGCATGGACTGATGGATGTTTCTTCGTTTTGGAGCCGTACGTACGTACTACGTATTGTTGATCCTTTCTTTTTCGATCTGCGTTTATTTACGTATACCGTATAGTGATCGATGATGGTTGAGGAAGCAGATCCGGGCGAGTCTGTTACTCGAGCGATATGATTAAATGATGGTGATGAGCCAGCCAGCCTTCTTCCGTGCGATGGATGCGAACGCGCCAGCTGGGGTGCGCGTCCGGGCTGGTCTTTTTTGTTTTTTTGTTTGTTGGTTTTGTAGCGGCCGGATCGGAGCGGGTGGATGGACAATTCCTTTTCTTCTTCTTCTTTTGGAGCGTCACGTCACGTACGGGGTGCACGCGCGCGGGGGCTTGGAACGACCGGCTTGATCATCAGTAGAATGCGGCGTGGAAACGACGCTCACCAGATCGTCCGCCTCCCACTAATTCATAGATCTCGGAGCTGGACGCGCGCGTGAATTGACATGGAGGTCGGCTGGCTGGAAAATGCAGAAGGGATACACGTAGGCGGCATCGAAAAGAAAGGATGGCAGCCAAGCCACAGCACGCACTTATCACTCTGCACAGCCCCGCACCCGGCAGACATGTTCGCGCGCTGATTTTTCCTTCTCGTGCAAGAATTGCGGTACTAGTCCGTACCGCATACAACGATCGGTCGTTTTATACCCGCTCGGGCGTTCCGTAGATTTACTTGTTAATCGATTAACGCTTAATCATCTTTCCGCCGACATTGGGTTACGCATCGACATCAAATCCTTCCCCATCCACCAAATCGGCAAAATCCCCAATTCACCGTGGCAAACCCTTCTCCGAGCTGAGCTCGCTGCAATGGTGCGCAGTGCGGTGTGAGAGTGTGAGACCCGCCAAATCCGTCCTCCTCCCTCCACCAAATGGAGCACAGAGACGCGACCAAGCGACTGAAGCTCCCCGACGGCAGCGACGAGGACCGCCTCAGCGCGCTGCCGGACGACATTCTCATCGACGTCCTCGCCAAGCTCCGCAGCGCCACCACCGTCGCTGCTCGGACCAGCGTCCTCTCCCGCCGCTGGCGTGGCCTCTGGGCGTTCCTTCCGGAGCTCCTCTTTCCTCTCGGCACCGAGCCGCACCACATACGGTCCGCACTCACTGCCCACCAAGCGCCGACCATCCACTGCCTCTCCGTCCACCTCCGGGACGCCGATCCGGAGTCCGTGGCGACCTGGCTTCCAATCGCCGCGCCCCGCCTCTCCGGTGATCTAATCATCACCCATTTCACCCTGAAGGCCGTGAAAAGGGGAGCTGTTGAGCTGCCTTGCATTGAGAGAGCCACCGCGATCTGGCTCATCCTAGATGATTTTGGCCTCAAGCTTCCGCCTTCCGGCGTGTTTGGCAGACTCACCGATCTCCGTCTCGCAGCCTGTAGGCTGCATGGCCCGTGCAGGCTCGGTGATATGGTCTCCTCGCCGCGATGCCCGGCCTTGCGGAAACTATTCCTCCGCGATGTTTGGGGTCTGGGCGACTTCGTGCTCCAATCGGAGTCTCTCCTACAAATAGAGATGGACAATGTGCTCCTACGCAGCTACGGTGATGATGGCATTGTCGACATTCGCTCGGAGTCTGTCCTCCAAATAGAGCTCACGTATTTTGCCTTGAAGCACCTCACTATAGTGGCACCAGCACTCAAGCTCCTAAAACAACGCTGCTACATGGCTTTTGATGTGAATTCCAGCGAGCCAGCTGCCAAAATCTCAGCCCCTCAGCTCATTTTGCTCGAGTGGAATTATTATTGTGGTCCAAGATCCGTCCAGTTTGATAAGATGGCGAATCTCGTTTTTCTCTACGCTGGCTGTCTTCCTGTGCATCCGTTTAATTTGTATTTACCACATAATCCCACTGGGCTTTTGCACTGCTTTGAGCACATCGTCTGTCTTTACTTCACGCTTGTCTATCGGAAGGTGAGTTTGCTCTTATTCGATTTAAGTTATTCATCATTGTAATAAGCCGCAAAGTCAATAGTGGTAAGGAAAACATGAGTTGGTCTTAAGGAACATGTCAATTGGTATATTTGACAAAACATTAGTACAAAATTCTCACTTATATTTGTTTTCCTCATGCCCCGGTAACATGGCTTAATGCATGCAATCTTTATTCTTTCCCACTACATTTATATCCTCTTACGATAACATTGAATTCTAGCACTACTGCACTATGATTTTAGTCATTCAAGGGGACATAAACTCTCCACAGAAGGAGTATCCTTTTTGTTAATCACTTCGTAGAAAATGAGATGTCTGTGTCTTTTTCCAACTGTTATGTATACTCCTTCTGTTACTTCATATCAACCTACAGGAGATTGCCAACCACCCATACTTGATAGAAGAAATGCCAAGGCTCCCTCATGTTATGTTATTATCCCTGAATGTGGAGGCAAAGGGACATTCCTTTGGAGCTAGTTTATTCCATGTTCTCAGGATGTGTACTAATGTAAGAAAGCTGGCTCTTGCATTTGACGTCAGTACTGAGCAACTGGAGGTAATTCTACGTCCTTCTAAAGATATATGGTCAATATGTATTTGTATTTCTAGATCCAGGCTTGAGTTACCAGTGCCTTGGTTTGTTGGTTTGCTCGTCAAGTTTTGACGAAGTGGCATATTTATTGACTGTTGAGTTTGTTAACTTGGTAATATGTTTCATTTTAAAAGATTCTACGTCCTGAGCCTTGATGCTGCTTGGATCCGTCGAAGTGCATGACCCATGTTTCTGGTTCCGGCTCCAGACTTGCATCCGGAGCTTCTGTCCAATCTGCAACGAAATCTGCCAAGACTTGGGATTTGACCGCAGTCCTTGGCTTGTAAGCGATGTCGAAGGCGGATAATTCGATGCCCCATTTAGCTGTTCGTCCTGTTGCGTCAGCGTTGTTGAGAATTGTTGACAGCGGAGCTTTGCTCACAGCTATTCTTGGGTGCTCTTGGAAGTAGTGTCTCAGCTTCCGGCTGCCTAGGAAAACTCCATAAGCTAGCTTCTGAAAGTGAGGGTATCTTTGCTTTGACTCCGTCAGCACCTCGCTTATGTAGTAGACAGGTCTTTGGACGTCATATTCATGACCTTCCTCCTTTCGCTCCACCACGATGACGAGGCTGACGACTTTGTTGGTAGCCGCCAGATAAAGGAGCATTGGCTCTGACTCTGCTGGGGCTGCCAAGATAGGTGGGGAGGTAAGTATTTCCTTCAACCCACGAAGAGCTGCGTCGGCTGCGTCGTCCCAGACAAATTTGTCTGTTTTCTTCAGCAGCTTGTACAGAGGTAGCGCCTTCTCGCCAAGACGGCTAACAAACCTGCTGATTGCTGCGACGCAACCAGTTAGTCGTTGCACATCTTTGAGACAAGTTGGTCGTTTGATGCACAGGATTGCCTTGATCTTTTCCGGGTTCACCTCAATGCCTCTGTGAGAGACTATGAAGCCAAGGAGTTTTCCGGCTGGCACGCCAAAGACGCACTTCAGCGGATTCAACATCATCTTGTACCTGCGGAGGTTGTCGAAGGTTTCTGTGAGGTCGCTGATCAAGTCGGATCCTTTCCGGGTCATGACCGCGATGTCGTCGACGTAAGCGTGCACGTTCCGGCCTATTTGGTCCTTCAGGCACCGCTGCATCGTACGTTGGTAAGTAGCACCTGCATTTTTCAAACCAAAAGGCATAGTAACATAGCAGTAAGTACCAAACGGGGTAATGAATGAAGTCGCCTTTTGGTCGGATTCCTTCATCCGGATCTGATGGTACCCGAATACGCATCAAGAAAACACGAAGTTCCGCCCCGCCGTCGAATCAATGACTTGGTCAATGCGCGGCGGGGAAACGGATCCTTCGGGCAATGTTTGTTCAAGCCGGAGTAATCGATGCACATTCTTAGTATTTCGGTGTTCTTTTTGGGTACAAGGACGGGATTCGCGACCCAATCGGTGTGGATAACTTCTATTACAAAACCTGCTTCTAGTAACTTTGCTAGTTCCATTCCTATGGCGCGGCGCTTCTTATCTCCAAAGCGTCGCATAGCTTGCTTCACCGGTTTAGCCCCGGATTTATGTTGAGGTAGTGCTCGGCGAGTTCCCTAGGTACTCCGGACATGTCAGAAGGTTGCCATGCGAAGATATCCATGTTAGCGCGGAGGAACTCGACGAGCGCGCTTTCCTATTTGGGGTCCATGTTGGCCCCGACTGAAACCTGCTTGGAAGAGTCACCCGGAATGAGGTCGTGCTTCTTGGTTTCTATCGCGGGCTTGAAGGAGGTTTTCTGCTCGGAGATCTGCTTCTTGGTGGTCTGCATCTCAGTCGGATCCACCGCGGCCCTGTAGCCTTTCAGCTCTTCTCCGGATATGACAGACTCTGCGAAGGCGGCTTCGCCCAACTCGCACTCATGAGCCTTCTTGTAGTCTCCGGTTATGGTGATCATACCATTGGGACCCGGCATCTTGAGCTTGTTGTAGATATAGCACGCCCTTGCGTGGAACTTGTGGTAGGTGGGCCTGCCGAAGATGACATGGTAGGAGCTCTTGAAGGGCACAACTTCGAACGTGATCTTCTCTTCGCGGAAATTATGAACATCGCCGAAAGCCACGGGAAGTGTGATGCTGCCGAGGAGTTCGCCTTCTTACCCGGAACCACGCCGTGAAACTCGGTGGTGCTTGTGTTTGAGCTGTTCCTTGGTGAGGTTCATCCGCTCCGAGTCTCCGGGTACATGATGTTCAAGCTGGCTCCGCCATCCATGAGGCACTTGGAGAAGTCATACCCGTCTATGCGGGGACTCACAACCAAGGCGTAGTATTCTTTTGGCACAATGGCGGGATGATCTTCCCTGTCAAATGTGCACGGAACTTCCGACCACCTGACATACTGCGGCACAGCCGGAACTGTGGCGTTCAGGATCCGGGTAGCTGATTTTGTAGCACGGACTGTGGGGGTTCCGAGGAAGGTGTGGTAAGCCCCCACGCTCTTTTTCTCGAAGGGGTTGGATTTTCCTGCGGATCCGGCTTTGGGATCCGGCGAGTTATCATCCTCGTCCATCGCCTCGGAACTGTCCTCCTCCTTGTCCTTGTTCTTGCCCTTGCCTCCTTTGCCGCGTGGGCGGTGCTTCCGGGCTCGCTTGTATCCTGCCTCCGGGTCGTTCTTGAGGTCGTTGACCCACTTGCAGTTGCGGTTGGTATGAGTGGACTTCCCTGTAGCCGGATCCAAGTGGGCCAGGCGGGGCATGTCTCTGTACTCCTCGTAGGTTTGCGGGGCGCGGGATCCGCCGGCGGTGACCTCGGTGCCATGCTGCGCGACCCCTGCCGGCTCCGCCTCCACGGCCGCGTCCTCTTCCGCCTCCTGAACCTCCGCGTTGGAACGCCATGGCGACCATCTCGGATCCGCCACTCTTCTGGTCATCAGGGTTTTTGCGCTTGTGGCCGCTGTTGTTACCGTTATCACGGTTCTTCTTTTGCTGGTGCGGGGGATTGGTTGTAGCTGCGATATCACCGCCTGCGTCGTCATCGGCGGCTGTGTGATCACTGGCAATGGAGATCATCTCATCCAAAGTCAGTTTGTTGGCGTTAGCCAAACATGTAAGCTTATGCCTCAGCAATCCTCCTCTCTGCAGTCCACCAATAAAGGCGTACATGGCGGTGGTGTGATCGACGTTTTCGCACTCGTTCCTGCATGCCAACCATCGTGTGAGGAAGTTTCTTGAGGTTTCTCCCTTCTTCTGGATACAAGCTTGTAAGTCGCTTGCTGTGGCAGGTCTTTTGTAGGTGCCCCTGAAGTGTTTCTCAAAGCGGTCTTCGGGTCGAACCGGCAAAAGATGGAGTTCTTCTCGAGGTCGCCGAGCCGGATCCGGGCTGGTCCTACAAGGTACAAGCTGGAGCATGCGGCGGGCGATGTTAGGGGTTCCTCCGGCGAAGGTTACTTGCATTGTAGTAGTCCTCAATCCAGGTATCCGGCCTTTCGGTGCCATCATAATGCTTCGATTTCCGGGTAGCTTGAGGGAGCTCCTTGGCTTTGGTTCCTCTCGAATCATCCTGCCAAAGCACTTCGGACCAATGTAGTCGGTTACTGTACTCGTTAAGGCGGTCCCGTGCGTCGCGCGAGCCGTGGCGGGGAGACTTTGAGCGCGAGCGAGATCTCCGGCCATTGCCTCCGCCTCCACCTCCGCCGCCACCGCTAGGTGGTGGTGAGGGAGACCTGCGAGGTGGGCGGTCTGACTTCTTGCTTCCGCCATCTGAATCTCCACGACCTTCCTGGTGCTGACTCCGGCTCCTGTGGCTGCCTTCGCCTTGGCGCTGGCTGCCCTGGTCATTCCGGCGAGGCTCCGGGTCACGGCTCCGACGAGGCTCTGGGTCGCGGCTCCGACGAGGTTCTGGATCGCGGTTCCGGCGAGGTTCTGGGCCGCGGTCTTCATTCCGACTCCTCCTAGGCTCGGGCTCACGAACATTGTTCTGGTTCCGGCGAGGTTCCGGCGAGCGCTCCCTGTTTCTGTTTCTTGGCAGCACGTTGTCGCGGATAACAATCGCACCGTGCCCTATGGGCCTGGTGTTTCCGGCTGGACTACGGCGGCGAGGGGTGCGCGGGTAACCGTTGGGCGGAGGAGAGGGGTTGCGGTATCTGTCTCGTCCGGAGTACATCGCATCCTTTCCCTTTCTTGGATCCGACGGAGGCGTCTGTGATGGGACGGGGATCGGATTTGGGTGTTCCCTGGCCCTTCTTCTGCGCTCTGAGGATCCGGTGTGTGATTCATCATCGGGATGCCGATCGGCGCGGGCGTCCTTCTGCGCGGTAGATACACAGTTATCCGGATTGGATTCCAACCTGCGCGAAGTATCTGCCTTGCTCTGCTGCTGCATTGCTGAAGCGACAAGTGTGCGGAGATGGTTGATATCAACTTCTTCGTCCTTCTTCTTCAGCAATTCCGCTGCTTTCAGCATGTTGTCCTTTGGAGTTTCCAGCGGCTGGTGAACTGCGGGCGTGTTGAAGGCTATCCTGCGAGGCGGAATTGCTTCTCTGACAATACGATCAGCCTCCGCCTGCGCGTAGGTCATCTTTACTTCCCACTCAGCCCTCATGCTCTTGACGTGCTCGAGTGTGGTAGTAATCTCGCGGTCCTGTCTGTCGAAGTTTTCCAGCCAGGCTGCATGATCTGCCCTTCCTATCTTTAATGCAGCTTCGGTGTCGGCGAGCCTCTTGGCTGTGGCCAGCATCTCCTTTCTGGCGGTCTCTAGAGCCTCCAGATCTGCGGCGTGGCCCGGAGTTATAGGTGTGTTAAGAACTGCTCGCGCGGCCACCTCTTCTGCTGACAGGATTTCCTCCGAAGGAGAATCCCTTTGGGGTCGCACCCGAGACATTGGAGATCCTTGTTGGGATGGTTCGGATTGGCTAACTTGGTCTCCAGATCCGGTTTGTCCCAGCGCTGCTACCGTTGCGAGAACCTGCTTCGGCTGGGCGGAGTTGACTTCAGGCTGATCGCCGAGACCATACTCCTCCAACTTGCGTACGAAGTCATCAGATTCCATGGACGGGGTGTCTCCGGAAATTGGGCTCAGATTGCCCAAGATCGACTCTTCAACCGGAGCTTCGCTTTCTCCGACAGGCTGAGCCTGATCCGGATCTGCGCCGCTTTCCGGTGCCTCTTCCTGCTCGGGACCAGCTCCGACTTCATGAGGGGCGGTTCCGGCGGTATGGGCCAAGAAGTGTACGAAGTGGCACCTTTGCTTCTCTAACACACGGGAGACCCGGGCGGATCCGCATTGGTCTTCCACCTTTGTTTCCTGCTCGGGGCGGATTGGGTGGGCTTTGAAATTTCCGGATCTAAGGCGGAATCTTCCTTGGGAAGTTCCTGCGTCTCGGATTGGATCTTCGCGACGGCGTCCAGCTCGCGGCGGTCGCGTCGGCGTTACTTACCGGTGGGTTTCCGTCGGAATCGACGGTTTCCCCGATGAAGATGTGTATGCCGCCAACCGGGACGATGGAGAGCTTGACGGGGTCGGTTTTAGCCGGAATCCAACACTCATCCGGAGGGACGATCGGCAGATTTCCGGCGTAAAGGACACGCCCCACGGCGATGGTGTCGTCGTAGCTTCCCATGGCGGAACCCTCCCGGTTCCGGCCTCCGGACGCCGCAGGCCCCACGGTGGGCGCCAACGCGTCGTTGCCTAATCGACGGTACCTCGGAGGAGGGATCCTCACGAGGGGAGAAGAAGTAGGGGCCATAGGGCGGAGTGCACACGGGACGGTGGTACGCGAGTTACCCGGCTTCGGAACACCCGCACGATGACGGGGCCTACTGCTGCTTGTCCGGAATTATCCGGGCGCTTTCGCGTTGTTACAATGAGTTGTGGTTGTGCCTCTAGGGCTCCCGGGATCCGGCTTATAAAGGCGCACGGATCTAGGGTTTACATGGAGAGTCCTAGCCGGATTACGGACAGCCTAACTACGGTACAATATCTTGCCGTGCACGTCACGGATCCGCCTTCCATATACGTCGTCACTGGATCCGGGTTCCTCATGGGCCTCCATGGATCCGGGTCACTCCTATGTCGGTGCGGATCCGGCCTGCTGATCCTGGGCTGGACTTCTTCCTTCATGATCAACAGCAACTGGGCCGCCCGATGGGCCACATGCCTCATCACCGTCTGTGGGCCACCCGGGCTTGCCGGATCTAGGCACTGTCGATGGTACACCTATGAAGTATACCCACAACAAGGTTTCATCCACTTCTGATGGTTTTTCTATCTCTCAGGAAAAGTACATTCAGGATCTTCTTGCTCGTGCTGCTCTTGGGGATGAGCGCACGGTTGATACTCATATGGAGCTTAATGTTAAGCTTCGTCCTACTGATGGTGATCCTCTTCCTGATCCCACCCGTTATCGCCATCTTGTTGGGAGTCTTGTTTATCTTGCTGTCACTCGTCCCGATATTTCTTATCCTGTTCATATTCTGAGTCAGTTTGTCTCAGCTCCTACCACTGTTCACTATAGTCATCTTCTCCGTGTTCTTCGTTACCTTCGTGGCACGATCACTCGTCGCCTTTTCTTTCCCCGTTCCAGCTCTCTCCAGCTCCAGTGCTATTCGGATGCTACGTGGGCGAGTGATCCTACGGATTGTCGTTCACTTTCTGCTTATTGTGTGTTTCTTGGTGGTTCGCTTGTTGCTTGGAAGACGAAGAAACAGGTCGCAGTTTCCCGTTCGAGTGTTGAGGCTGAGTTGCGGGCTATGGCTTTGTTGATTGCCGAGGTGACTTGGTTACGGTGGTTGCTTGCAGATTTTGGGGTCTCGTTACGACACCCACTCCACTTTTGTCTGACAGTACAGGTGCTATCAGTATTGCACGTGATCCGGTCAAGCATGAGCTGACCAAGCATATTGGTGTTGATGTTTTTTACACACGTGCTCAGGTACAGGATGATGTTATTGCGGTACATTATGTGCCTTCAGATTTGCAGTTGGCGGATTTCTTTACGAAGGCACGTACTCGAGCGCAACGATGATTTCTTACTCTCCAAACTCGGTGTTGTGGATCCACCATGAGTTTGAGGGGGTGTTAGATGTATATATCTGTATATTGTAGTTTCCCCATATGTTAGGGGGCTTTCTGCATATGTGCACCTGTACATGTACTATATATTGTGGCATTTGGCCCCCTGGTAATACAACAAGCATATTGTCCTAACAGATATCACTTCCATTGAAGTTTCAAAGTACCACCTACTATACCACTTGTGAGTTGTGACTGAACTTGAAAGATCCAGACGTATACTCACATATATAAACCGCAAATTAAGACGTGATCAATCTATTAATTAAGTAGAAGAGTTTTAACAAGATAGTTCGGAGGAAATAAAATACAAAACCGGACTACTCTCCCGACATGATTTGACCCAAACCGTTCCGCACCCCGCGGTAGCCCCCAAGCGGGACTACATATCATTCACAGGCGACACATATAGACACGTTCATGCACCCAGTTCGACATAGATATAACGTCGTTGATCACTTGCTGGACTCGGAGAAGAAGCGGTTGATGGCGGGGAAGACCTCCGGGCGGTGAGCGCTGACGTAGCGGCGGAAGGCGTGCTGGCTGTACCGCTCGCCCTCCTCCGCGTTCTCCAGCACCGCGCTCTGCCGGTGGCTCTTGCTGATCCTGTGGAAATTAGCGTTCAAGTTAACCAGAGCTCGAAAATGCATACTGCAGTGAGTGCAGCAACTGTTGGATGGGGCACAGACCTGACGTCCGGGTTGAGGAAGACGTTCCTGGTGAGCTGGAAGACGCACATCCCCGTCACCAGCGACATCGCGGCAATCAGCGGGTAAACCTGCACCACGCATCGGGATTCTTTGTTATTAACGCAGCCTTCAGGGCAAGAAGGGAACAAGATTTACTTCAAAAAAAAAAAAAAAAAAGAAGGGAACAAGATCCTAAATAAACACTAGTACAATACAGACAAGACAAAACTGTGCATGAATCGACAGAGTGCGCAAATTCCCAACAGCAAACAAGACAGAATCGACCAATCTCGCACGTACATCTGGCTTCAGCCAACGCCCCATTGTCGTCGACTAAGCTTGAGTCTTGCGAGAAGCTAAACTCTTTTTTTTAGGATGCGAGAAGCTAAACTCTCTAGATGACACTGCTGCCTTTTGCCCTTTTCTCTTTCCTGCCTATGGTCTACTCGCTGTATATGCAGATATATATACTCCTACATGCGTAGATACATACTAAGTGTTCAGAGAGCATAGCAGATCGGCCGACTGCGTCGTCTACCTCTCGGACGATCGATTTCTGTGGGCGATCTCGGGATTCATTCACCGATACACAGCAGAGAATTTAATCGAGAAAACCATGAGCCGCCTGCTGTTTCTGGAGCTCGTTTGTCAAAGGTTGAGCAGTCCCGTTTCAGGTCAGCCAGCCCGTCTCTCTCCCATGCAAGGCCGGGTCAACCGTGTCGCGCTATGTACATGCGATCGATCGCTCGGCTAGCGGAGTTACCGTCATCCTATATCCCTTGGATCCACGTGGCATTTCCATCGTCAAAACTGGCATCTTCTTGCCGTGTCGCCGGTGGCCACTTGACTTCCTCTCTCGGGCGAGAATGAGTGCTGCTATACATACGATAAATCCCATCCGATAACCGTACGATACTACTACTTGGCAGCCTCACTTAAGCAACTCTTCTCTGGCTCTGCCAAGTGCCAAGTGCCTAACTGACTGCCGAAAGAAAAACAGAGCGGCAGAGATGCAACTGTAAGCATAGAGGCCGCTCTTTTCCATACGATCAGGACATCTCCAGCTGCGCGACGCAAACGGACGCTCCAGCAAACTGAAAAAAGCGTCTGATACCACCTCCAGCGGGGCGACACAAAGTGACCGGGCCGTTTGCGGCAACGTAACCTGGCCCAAATATGCGCTTCGGATGCATCTCTGCGGACGCTGCGCGGACGCGCAAAGTGTCGTCGGACCCGCCTGACAGCGACCCTCATTGATACGTCTTCTCAAGCGCACCAGCGACTGACGCCGCTGCGTCGCTTTGGCAGTCTGCGCCACGTTAATAGTGATGCCTCGGCTGGCGAGCGGCCGTCGCCTACCTCTGACAACCACGTTAATGGCGACGGCATGCGTCACGCGGCCATCGCCTGCCTCTGGCCTATATAAAGAGGGCGCGCATTCTTCTTCCTCATCCACTCGTCCAAACAAACCCTAGCCGCCACAAGCTCCACCGTAGGCGCCGCCTAGCTCTTCCTGCGACGCAGCCAGGCCCGCGAGGAAGTCCATGGTGGGTCCTGGTGGCCAGCGAGGCGGTCGAGGCCGCGGCCCTGGGCGCCCCCGGGGCCGAGGCAGGGGCCGCCGTGGTGGAGCAGCTACGACCCCACGCTCGCTGTCGCCTGCACCCTCCTCGTCTTCGCAGGATGACCACTGCTTCGAGTTCCTCCTCCGCATCGACGATGACCCACTCGGCATCAAGCAGCTCCCGGACAAGTTCGTTGAGTTCGTCGATGGCGTCGAGCCGGCGCACTTGGAGCTACGGGAGGCCAGCTGCAACTTTTGCCGATGGACCATGGAGGTCTTGTTCGACGGGTAGGGCAAGATGTATCTGCACATGGGGTGGGACAAGTTCGCCCGCGACCTCGTGCTCGAGCCCGGCTGCCAGCTCACCTTCCTCTACAAGGGGGGCGGCGAGATGATCGTCAAGGTGTTCAACGACACAGCATGCCGCATGCACTACCACACCGGTGAATCCGGCTCAGACACTGATAGTTAGAACTTAGACGAAGCCAGTAGTGAAGGTTTTTGGTTGTTCTTCCTCGGAAGAACCAACAAGGGCACCGTCCCAAGCTGGATTTTCCAGTTTGGGTGATTGGGTGTGCCCTCGAATGTTTTTTCTTGGCAGCGAACAAACGGAAATCAACACAACTGGTTTCTTTTTTTAAAATGTTTTTATTTGTGTCAACCAGGGTTCAAACTATGTATTAGTTTGTGTAAACCATGTTTCAAACTATGTATTAATTTGTGTAAAATAATATTCTAATATGTAATATTTGAAACTATGTTTAAATGAAGAAAAGAAAAAAACAAGTAAAACAAATACGTCGTCCCGTTGGAGCCACCCCAAACAGACGCGTAGACAAAAATGGTCATTTTATTATCCGCGTCGGCCACGACGTAAACGGACCGTGCGCGGACAGTAAAATAGATCACGCCGCTGAAGATGCCCTAACCGTCGACAAACGCCTGCAGGCTGTAGCAGCCTGCCCGTAGTCCGTAGAGGGGAGCAAAGCGTGGAGCTCGTCCTTACAGGTCGCGCTCGTGAAGGCGCACGCCGTAGCCGTGGAGGATGGACTTGTGGCCTAGCAGTCCTCAGGAAGGAAGCGCGTCGTACGTTCATCGGACGGAAAAGATCGTGTGTGAAGCAATTCCGGGCGAGAATACAGATAGGTTTCTGAAACTGCGGGAGCAAATCTGGTTTTCAACATTATGATACGGCATCGCGTGATGTTGACGTCGATAAGACGGTAACATTCCTAGACAAAGCATATTTGGAATAGTTTTTCCCTCTAATTTTAGATTATTATCCTGAAGTTAACCACCAGCAGTATAGTAGACAAGAAGAATAACTGAATCATCTATGAAAAGAGAAGAAAAAAGGAGGATTGTTACGCCGGCATCATTTCATTGAAAATTGCTGAGGATTGTTTTTGAAACGGGCAAAAAAGCTTTTGCCTTATATTGATATAGGAGAAGCAAACAGGGTTATGGCAAGAGTCATAAAACAAAAAGGAAAAAAAAAAGGGGCGAAACTCGCCCCCAAAGAAGATCAGCCTACAAGCTCCGCCAGGTTTTTTGCACCGGCGAGGATCCAGTCTTTGCCCTCTTCCCTAATTTTATGCATGACCACCGAAGGCAGGGAGGACTTATTGTTGAAGACCCGTTCGTTCCTCTCTTTCCAGATCTCCCAAGCGACGAGTGTGATGGCCGATCGCAAACCTTTAGGGGAGGAGGTGGTGGTCTTCGAAAGGGCCAGCCAATAGTCCAGCACTTTAGGCCTACCCTCCCCAAGGCTAACAATGAGGTCCGGGCAAGAAAGCCAAGAGGCTGCGGCTGTCCAGATACGCCTGGAGAAGCGGCATTCGAAGAGCATGTGTCGTGCCGTCTCAGGGGAGGTACGGCAGAGCTGGCAAGTAGGGTGGTGCGGCCATCCGCGTTTGGCCAAGCGATCAGCTGTCCATAGGCGATTTTGGACCGCGAGCCAGGCGAAGAAGCGGCACTTCGGAGGGGCCCAGATCTTCCACACAATGCTCCCAAACTGGCAGGGCAAAGAGGCGAGGAACTGGACCTTGAAGGCGGAGCTGGCCGAGTAGCACCCATTAGGGGTCAAGGTCCAGGAGATGGAGTCTTCAGTGTCAGGGCGTAGCTGGATATCTGACAGGAGCTCCCAAAGGCGGACATATTGCTCCATGTGATCCGCAGTGAACGCATCCACCGCAATATCCGCGACCCAGTTATTATCGGTTAGGGCATCGTGGACCGTTCGATTCTTCCTTTTGGAGGCTTTGAAGACAAGGGGAGCCAGGTCTTTAGGCGGGGCACCATGGAGCCAAGAGGACGACCAGAAGGAGGCCTTAGCTCCGTTACCAATGGTGACACGAGTGGCCGCATTGAAGAGGTCCCGGTCGGCGGCGGCGTTGGGGGTTTCAGTGCCCACCCAAGGTTTGTCAGGAGCCTTCCACTCGTACCATAACCAACGAAGTCTTAGGGCCCTTTGCATTTTCCCCCACTAACCGTCTCCTTGCAGGCCCAAAGCATGCCACGACTGATCCTAGCAAAAGCCTTGAGGATGCCTTTGTCCGCCTTTAAGGCCGTCAGCAAGGCATGGAGGAGAGCACAGACTTAACCAGAGCAGTACATCCGGCATGATTCAGGAATTTTCCTTTCCATGGGCTAAGCCGAGCCACCGCCTTGTCAATGTAAGGTTGAAGGTCTGCACGCCTAAGTCTTTCGAGGGAGAGGGGCAACCCCAAGTACTTTATGGGAAAGGGGGTCGTGGTTGCCGGGAAGTTTGCTAGAACCTCTTCCAAGTTGATGTTGGCACATTGGATGGGGGCGATGGAGCTCTTGGACACATTGGTGACAAGGCCGGAGACTTCCCCGAAACTCTGCAGAATGCTAGCAAGGCCTTCCACGTCGTGAGTCGTGGGGGCTAGAAAAATAGCGGCGTCATCTGCATAGAGTGAGACCCTAGGGCCCTGAAGATCGCCAGGCATAGCAGACAGGAGGCCGCGCTCTGTAGCCTGTTCCAGGAGTCTCTGAAGAGGGTCGATGGCGATGTCAAACAGAAGAGGCGAGAGCGGGTCGCCCTGTCGAAGACCGCGTCCGTGCGGGATGTACTCCCCAGGGATTCCGTTGAGGAAAAACCTAGAGGAGGCCGTGGAGAAGAGGGTCGTCAGGAGGGCCCTCCATCTGTGTGGAAAGCCAAGCCGCTGCAAGAGATCCAACATGTAATCCCAGCGAACAGTGTCGAAGGCCTTAGCGATATCCAGCTTTATAAGGAGGGACGGGGTCTTGCTGCGGTGTAACCGGCGGGCGGTGTTCCTGACGTACATGAAATTGTCGTGGATAGTTCTCGACTTGATGAAAGCGCTCTGACTTCAGGAGACAAGGTCATTCATCCTCGGGCTGAGACGTCGTGCCATAGCTTTGGCGATAATCTTCGGAACCACGTGGATGAGACTGATGGGCCTGAAATCTGAAATAGACTCCGCACCATCTTTTTTAGGTAGAAGAACGACAAATCGTGAAGCCTGCAAGGGCACACCACTTGTGACTTGTACAAATCGTGATGGTATGTTCGTGTCACCAGGAATCACTACACACGATTTATCCAGGTTTAGACCTCTCAGGACGGGTAATAGATGTATTATTACTTCGTGTATCCTATTATATCTCGAGACCGAGTACACATGCAATTAAAATGTTGAAGCCGATGAGTTAGTAAGGACACGTATAATAGAACATGCATACTACCGTGTTGTTCACGTTAGATTTTTGCTTAGTTGGGGAAAAGAGGGAGCTAAAAGATTGTCTTTTTCTTAGCTAAGGGTCATCTCTTTGAAACCTGCTTTCTCTATTGTATCACATGTTTTCCCTTAACAATATAATTTTCTACCAAAATTTAATTAATTTTCATTAATTGCTAGGAATGGAAATAAGAGATAAGGCATTGTAAATCCTGTATATCTATTGCCCTCTCTAGATGATTCGGAGGGGTAAGGAAAGGCATGCCTTCTCAACCATTATGCATGCCCTAAGAACTCGACGACTGTTGTGGAGAAACTAAGCGATGCTCCAGGTCGCAAGGGATTATGTCAATTGTGTGTTGCCATCTTGCAGATGCTAAGGTGGACAACTTTTACCCATCCTTTCATTGAAATTATGCTAGAAATGATCTACAATGGGGTTTACAAGCATAAACCCAAGGGCCATACGGGGAGCTAAAGGGGTTTTGGTTGTCGAGACTAGTCAGATTTCTCTAGACCGATATGGCTTATGCTGACTTTTTGGTGGCTTGCCCTTGGTGGATATGAAGAGCTTGGATCTTCGCGGCGTATTGGGTGTTACTTTTATAGTAGTAGAGAGGAGGTGTCCTACACCGGTATGGATCGGCTTCCTATTGTCCCACGAGTAGGAAATCATGGGCGTTCCAAGAGTAAGTCTCTTGGTCTCGTCAACCTGAAATACTATCCAGTGGTGTCCTGGAACAACGCATTGAGTATCCTCCTAACCCGTGTACGTGCATGCCCACCTAGCCCATATGAAATACACAATGACCGGTAGGTTAGTTAGACTACCCATCACCACACATTCTAGTACAACTACATATATAAGCAACATCGATCAGTATGACGTATAACGAGGCTAAGACGGAAAAAGGTCATGATGCCCACATCGAGCCAAGGAACACATCTCAGTCTAAATCATCTTTTTTTTTTTTTGAAAGGAATACGGTAGGGGAAGCCCCTACAGTGATTTTGTTTTTAAATAATAAGAACCCAAATTCGCGTCACTGAAGACTTGAACCTAGGTGGCTGGGTTGTACATCCACTTCCCTAACCAAGTGAGCTAGGCTCACTTCTTAAGTCTAAATCATCTTGATAGTCATTGTATGAATGAATTGGAAATGGGATGTGCTCCGTCTCTACAACCGACTTCCAGCCTTTTGAATCAAGTATCGACAAAGAAATATGAACGTCCAAAACTGAGAAAGTAGGCTCTCGAGTTCCCAAGCAGCCAATTGGTCTGCGGGTGTCATGTGGCGAGCTAGCTTGCAGAGAGAAATAGACTCAATGACTTTCCGATGTTCATGTCACGACCTACTTTCCTATTTGGCAACACTTGGTCTACCATCTTGAGTTCATTGTAGTAGGTATATGGGAAGCAAACTTTTAGGATCCTATTTGTACATTTTGAAAGTTAAGAAAAAAATCATGCATGTAGGTAATGCAAATAAGTACGTGGCATGAATATTGAAACTTATGACCATCCAAGATCCGTAAAAATCATAAAGTGCTTCAAGCTACATGCTAAGTTTTAAATGTTCAAACCTAAACACGATAATTTGTATCTTGTGAAATTTGCACCATACACAATTTTCATAACTTATAGAGTTATAGTGAAATTTACATACTAGTTAAGTTTCTCTATTCTAACTCCAGTTTGAGTGCTGTTGTACTCTTGCTCGTAAATTTGGCAGTGCTGCATATTGCACCATTCTTCGCTCCTCTCGGTGGGTGTATTTATTTTCAAAAGTATCTGTCCCGTAAAAGAAAAGACGAAAATCGCATCTCGCGGGGCAAAACTGTAAAGACGCCGAACTATC
>NW_025901016.1:0-19973 GCF_022539505.1 Lolium rigidum | reverse complement strand
AGACTACATAGTCTATATCTATATATATTAATGGTAAGAAACTCCCGAACATATGGGTCTAACATATATGTTAATAGTGGTTTCTAGTATATGGATCGGTATAACCATATTTATTGAAACCTAAAATATAACTTAAATTGTCTGGTCAGACATGTGCTACAAATTACATCGGGCACAATAAATGTTGTATGCTTACTACTGAAACAACGTCGCTAACAGTAGTAGCGGGTGAACATAAACCAAATACTACGTCAACATATACGTCTAGCATAAAACTTGTGACTGGTAGTAAAAACTCTATTTTTATATTGAGATATATAGTTGTAGAAAGAGTATTCCTTTTTTTTTTCTTTGACTTTAAACAGTTTAGCTTTACTAGTGTTTATAGTCTCTTATTATTGATTTATAGAGAATCTCTGCAAAATGCTATGGTCCTTTCATTGCATATTATGATTTGTCAATATTTTTCTGGTATTTTTTTTGGATAAGTATGAAAAGGGTGCACGATGTAGACGAATTACCCTGCATAGTTGGACATGACTTTCTAATTGACTTATTCTCAATCGAACCAGGTGAAAACGAAAGAAGCTCCATAATTGCTACGAGTTATCATTCTCGGCCGGAGGCACTGTCGCTTATCGCACCGCCTCGTTGCAGCAGAACGCCGTTCAAACCCACCCAAGAACCAGCGAGAGACGACGAGTTCAGGGGATGCACGACGTGCGCGTCGCGCGTCAGAGCAAGTATAATAGGGATGAGTCAGCAGGCTATAAGCCTTAAAATATCATTAAAACCTGACGTGGAAGAGAGAGAAGAGAAAAGAGAGGGAGCGAGCGCTTCGCACGTCGTCGGGCGATAGCACATCTAACGAGGAAAAGCAGCTTGCATGCAGCCTAGGCCCAATAGCACGCATGCGTTGAGAAATTAATTTTTGATTAGAGCCAACCTAAGGCTGCTCATAGTGGAGAGTAACTTAGACTAGTAACATATGCCATGTTACTAGTCTAGGTTACTACCTTCATAGTGGGTAGTAACTTATATGTGGTATCATGCATTGTGTCATTTATTATGTTGTAGACTCATTTTGCCTTGGGGTGTGTGATGTTATGGTAACATAGCTAGTTACCACCTCACTCTGTTTCTTCATTTATTTGCATGCCATGTCACCAAAATGTCTTGAGATGTGTGATGTTACTAGCTATGTTACTCCCACTATGAGCAGTCTAATAACGCCTATTAGAGCAAGTACAATAAGTCCTAATCAGCTGGCTATAAAAATTAAAATAATATATTTGTGTCTAGTTGGAGGATAGAGAAGATGAGAGAGAATGTAAGTGGAGTAGCTTCAGGTGCTCCTAGGCAAGTCGTGTGAATGAAAGGTGGGTCCTTCATTGAAAAAGTAGTACATCTTTATAGTCAACTATTGTACTTGTTGGTTATGTGTTGACTATAGATGATATGGTATCTTGCTTAGAGCATCTCCAGTCGCGTCCCCCAAACCGTCCCCCAAAACGATTTGGGGCGCGCCGGACAAAAAAAGCGTTCCAGCCGCGTCCCCCAAAGCCCATTTTTGTCCGGCGCGCCCCGATACGGTGTCCGGCGCCCGAGCCCGTCCCCGTCCCACAGGGGACGCTCCGGGACGCCGGACACAACGAAAGCGAGGCGGGCTCCCACATGTCGGCGACTATTTGCATAAACCGTTGGTTCGCGCCTCTTTTCTCGTCGCTCCTTCCTTCCCGCGCCTCCCACCCCACCGCCGCCGCTGGATTTCCTGGCCGTTTGGGCGTCTGATCTGTGCTGCGAGTCAGCACCGTTGTCGCGGCTGGGGCTCCCGCCGGTCGTGCCGCCGCCGCCGCGTCGCCAGCGCCTCCCAGAACGCGCCGTCAAATCCGCCCCACCTCCGCGCACCGAAGGTGCTCGACGACTTGCCAGGTAGGCGCGATTGGTCGCTGTTTGTTGCGTCGTCTCGCCTCGGCGCAATTTTAACCATTGATTTTGCTTTAGCCATGGACAGCGACGATGAGATGGTTGCCCTCGCTGCTCGGAGGACGAGCAAGCGTTCGACGACGACCTGCGGGAGCATTTGCTGATCATCGCGTCCCTCCGAGGACATGCTTGACGCCGAGGCGGAGAAGAGGAAGAGGCCGCGCCGCGGAGGATCAAGGCCCGGAAGAAGGAAGTCGAAGCCCGGCGAGAGGATGGAGGGGCATGCCATGCTGCACAACGACTACTTCGCCGACGGGGCAACACATGCCGACAATTTTCGGCGCCGGTACAGGATGAGCAAGGGCCTGTTCATGAATATCCTCCACGGCGTTGGAGAGTTCGACCCCTACTTCAAGCTCAAGCTCGACGCTGTAGGCGTTCTCGGGTTCTCATCCATTCAGAAGTGCACCGCCGCCATGAGGATGCTTGCATACGGAGCACCTGCCGATACACAGGACGACTACCTTCGCATGAGTGAGTCTACTGCCATTGAGTGCATGTACAAGTTTTGCCGAGGCTGTGGTGGGAAAGTTTGGCAAATACTACTTGAGAGGGCCAAGCGAGGAAGAGACCGCAAGGATCATGGCACAAAATGCTGCCGGAGGATTTCCTGGAATGCTTGGAAGCATCGATTGCATGCTACTCGGGCATGGAAGAACTGCCCGTTTGCTTGGCAAGGTATATACAAAGGGCGTCATGGATATTGCGGTGTGGTGCTTGAAGCTGTGGCAGATTATGACCTCGTGGATTTGGCATTCTTTCTTTGGCATGGCGGGATCACACAATGACATCAACGTGTTGCAGCGGTCTCCGGTGTTCAGCAGACTAGTGGAAGGGCATGCTCCACCATGCAACTATGAGATCAATGGCCACCAATATACCAAAGGCTATTATCTAGCCGATGGTATATATCCAAAATGGGCCACTTTTGTCAAAACAATCTCGAATCCATCAGGTCTGAAGAATTCTCACTTTGCTACACGACAGGAGGCTTGCGGGAAGGATGTCGAGCGGGCATTTGGTGTGCTTCAAGCACAATTTGCCATTGTCCGGTAACCTGCTCTAAGCTGGTCTCACGACCAAATGTGGGAGGTGATGCAGGCTTGTGTGATCATGCACAACATGATCATCGAGGATGACCGCAAGAATCATGTTAGGTCACATGTTGGTCCCTATGAGTGTCAAGGCCCTCTCGCAGAGGTTGATCATGAGTTGCCTGCAGATTTTGCTGATTTTCTCGCCATGCACGCAGAGATCCGTGACAGCAATGTGCATGAGCAACTTCAAGCTGATCTCGTTGAGCATTTGTGGAGGATCAAAGGAAATACCGTGGCACCTTGATGTATCATCTAGCCCTTTTTATTATATTTGATTACTTGTTTTATTGTTTATTGTAATTTAATTTGAAAACAATCCTCGAAAACATTTTTTTCATATGCTACATTTGATATAAATGGTTTATGTGTTAAAAAAATTATTTTAAATGTTTGGGGGCGGCGTTTGGGGGACGCGGCTGGGGAGCGACGTCCCCAAACGCGGCACGAACAAAACACGTCCCCCAAACGCTCAATCCGGCGCGATTTGGGGGACGGTTTGGGGGACGCGACTGGAGATGCTCTTATAGCCAACAACTGGCTATACTATTGGAGTTGCTCTTATTATATGAGTGAGCTTTATATTGACTCTATGTGACAAGGCATTGTTTTAGAGCCGGCAATCGGCTCTCTTATTAAACATGCTCTCAAAGTGAAGAAGAAGAAGATCCCTAAATCCTCTGTCCCGCTTCACCTTTTTCAGACAGGGCAGTTCCTGTTTGGGGGCGGCCAAAGGACAAGGATCCAGAGGTCGGGAAGAGAACACGGCCGGGCCCCGTCCCGTCCCATTCCACGGCGAATAGGAAGCTGCCATCGCCATGACGACAGCGACGGGTTGCAGATGAATAAGGGCGAGCGCGAGCACTTTCCCGGCCGGCGCGGGACTCCGTTGACGGGTTCAGGCAAGCTACAGGTCGCGCGCGGAGCTTGCAACTTGGCCGCAATAATTCCCGGAGAAATCCAGCGCACCATTATTGAACCCTACTTCAGTGCTGGAGTAGCTCTCGATGTAATAATGGTGGCGGATGCGATGCCCGGAGATGCAGGACGGATTCGAAAGCGGCACCTGGGAATCATGTCCGGCGTGAAAATGGCTCGATCAAGACACGGTTAGACTAAATCCTGCAGAATACAGATACGATCTAGTACTGCTACCAATACGTGGGTGACCTCGGGCGATACAAGGACGAGTAAATTACATAAAACTATCAAATTTAGGGTATCGGTCACAGATTATTACAACACTAGTAATTTTCACACATAATGCCGACGCGGAGCGCGCTCGGGGCGAGCTGGTGGAGGAGGAGCGCGTCCGCCCGGGCCGCGACCGCACCCTCGCGACGCTCGATGGGCTCCACCTCTCCGGCCTCAGCACCGCCCACCTCACCAAATGCTCCTCGACGCGCGGCGGGGTATTACCCCCTCCCAACCCCATAAACTCCTGCTCAATAGTGTAGCCAGTTGATAGCTATAAGCCAAGTGATATGTTATCTATAGCCAACTTAGATCTAACATATACAATAGTGAGCTATAAAAATGTACTACGGAGGAGCATCTGGTGCTGCTGGTGGTGCCCCTGGGCACCGAAATAGTGAGCTATAAAAATGTACTAGCGGCGTGCGGGAGCATCTGGTATCTGGTGCTGGTGGTGGTGCCCCTGGGCCCCACCCACTGCGGCGAGGCTGATGGCGTGTAACTCACACGTTCGTTGGGAACCCCAAGAGGAAGGTATGATGCGCACAGCAGCAAGTTTTCTCTCAGAAAGAAACCAAGGTTTATCGAACCGAGAGGAGCCAAGAAGCACGTTGAAGGTTGATGGCGGCGGGATGTAGTGCGGCGCAACACCAGAGATTCCGGCGCCAACGTGGAACCTGCACAACACAACCAAAGTACTTTCCCCAACGAAACAGCGAGGTTGTCAATCTCACCGGCTTGCTGTAACAAAGGATTAGATGTATAGTGTGAATGATGATTGTTTGCAAGAACAAGTAAAGAACAATAGCAGCAGATTTGTATTTCGGATGTAAAGAATGGACCGGGGTCCACAGTTCACTAGTGGTGTCTCTCCCATAAGATAGCATGTTGGGTGAACAAATTACAGTCGGGCAATTGACAAATAGAGAGGGCATAACAATGCACATACATGACATGATGAATATTGTGAGATTTAATTGGGCATTACGACAAAGTACATAGATCGCTATCCAGCATGCATCTATGCCTAAAAAGTCCACCTTCAGGTTATCATCCGAACCCCTTCCAGTATTAAGTTGCAAAACAACAGACAATTGCATTAAGTATGGTGCGTAATGTAATCAATAACTACATCCTTGGACATAGCATCAATGTTTTATCCCTAGTGGCAATAGCACATCCACAACCTTAGAACTTTCTGTCACTGTCCCGGATTTAATGGAGGCATGAACCCACTATCGAGCATAAATACTCCCTCTTGGAGTTAAGAGCAAAAACTTGGCCAGAGCCTCTACTAATAACGGAGAGCATGCAAGATCATAAACAACACATAGGTAATAGATTGACACTAGTAGGAAAAGCCTCATCAGTGGCGCACGAAAATTTGATTCTGTGGCGCACGGGTGGTGCGCCACAGAAACGTCGCCACAAAAATAAGCTTTCTGTGGCGCACCTGATCGTGCGCCACAAAAATAAGGTTTCGTGGCGCACTTGTTCTTAGGTGCGCCACAGAAAAGGGTGCGCCACGGAATTGCTTCTTAGTGCGCCACAGAATTTGCTTGTATTATACACGATTTTGTGCTGCCTCGGTATACATATACAGTTTATACACAGCAATACGTATACACAATACGGATACACAGGTTATATAAAGCAACATTCAGATATAATATAAATATCATGTACATTGCACAGATATAACATAGACATCATCATCACATTACTTAGAGCCCGATCGAGATACATATATAGTGGCAAGTGTCAAATGTTTTGCATACAACTCTTAATTCATACAAAATTCACAATTTCGAGATACAAAGTAGTCTTCATCCGGTTCCTCCTTTGCTCCGTCATCTCTACCCACCAGGCTCGCTTGCATCGGGGTCCTTCCATCCAGTTCCTACTATGATGAAAATGGAAGAAAGTGAGACCAACAAGTATCCGATGCACAAGAGAAATGGAATAAATGCCTCATACATTGTTGGTCAACACAAATATTAACATTCAGGGACGGTGTAAGTGAGACCAAGTCCGATGCACAAGAGATTGATATTTGTGCTATCTTACCAGAGCTCACTTACGCCGCCCCGAGTGTACGGTGACCAAACATTTTAATCATCGGCATTTTGAAAATGTCAAAGCAAATGGAATGACAAAATGGAATAAGTGCCTCATACATTGTTGGTCAACACAAATATTAACATTTAGGGATGGCGTCAGTGAGACCAAGTCCGATGCACAAGAGATTGATATTTGTGCTATCTTACCAGGCTCACTTACGCCACCCCCAAGTGTACGGTGACCAAACATTTTAATCATCGGCATTTTGAAAATCTCAAAGCAAATGGAATGACAAAATGGAATAAGTGCCTCATACATTGTTGGTCAACACAAATATTAACATTTAGGGATGGGGTAAGCGAGGCCGGGTAGGATGCACAAGAGATTGATATTTGTGCTATCTTACCAGGCTCACTTACGCCACCCCCAAGTGTACGGTGACCAAACATTTTAATCATCGGCATTTTGAAAATCTCAAAGCAAATGGAATGACAAAATAGAATATGTGCCTCATACATTGTTGGTCAACACAAATACTTTGCGGAAGGGCCCCCTTTCCCCGGTCGGCGTTCCGTCAACGGGTGCTTGACGACACAACAACGCCGATCCGCATCTCCGGCGCAGAACCACGCCGGTCCCTCGCTGTCCGAGTGAACGAGTCCTTGATGCAAAGACCGTGCCGGCCTGCCCAGCATTATGCCGGGCCGTGTTGCCGCGCTTCAAGCCGTGTGTCCCGCGCCTGCACGCGTTCGCCTTCTTGCCCGGTGAACCAATAGGCTGATCGTTGGAATAAGGAAACCGATGACAGCCGGTCGCAAGATTAAATTGCGATCGGCCGTCATCGGCTTCCTTATTCCAACGATTAGTCTATTCGTTCACCGGGCAAGAAGGCGAAGAGTGCAGGGCGCATGATCGACACGGCCTGAAGCGCGACAACGAGGGTCGGCATGATGCTAGGGAGGCTGGCACCGTCTTGGCATTAAGGACTCGTTCACGTACTCGGACGGCGAGAGAAGAAAAGTGGTGCTGCGCCGGAGAGGCATGTCGGCGTTGTTGTCTCATCAAGGACTCGTTCACGGAACGGCGGCCAGTGGAAAGGGGGCTCGTCTACAAAGTATATTGCGGCGTATAGGTGACCAAACATTCTAATCATCGGCACTAAAATGGAAGAAAGGCCAATGCAATTAAGAAGTAGCTAGTATGAACTAAATGGAATGCCTCATACTTTGTTGGTCGAAACAAATATGAACATCCCGGGATGGCGTTAGTGAGGCCAGGTAGGATGCACAAGAGATTGATATTTGTGCCATCACACCAGGCTCACTAGCGACACCCCGGAGTGTACAGATTGACCGAACATTCTAATCATCGGCACTAAAATGGAAGAAAGAGCCAAGTGGTATCAACTAAATGGAATGCCTCATACTTTGTTGGTCGAAACAAATATTAACATCCAGAGATGGAGTAAGTGAGGCCAGGTAGGATGCACAAGATATTGATATTTGTGCCATCACACCAAGCCTCACTTGCTCCACCCCGAGTGTACGAGTGATCGACCAACCATCTAATCATCGACAAGTAAATCACTTGGGGTAATGTTAAAATGTTTGTCTCCATATTTGGGAGACATTTTTAATATTGGAGTCTAGCTAATGGAAATCAAGAACTAGTCTTGATCTCCAAATGGTGATTAGAGGGAATTTATTCATCTTAAGCAACATTAGGGACAAATGGGATCATGCAAGGGACTTGGGTCATTTGGATCATAAGGCATCAATTAAGGAGGCAACCAGGGACAAAGGGAAACATTTGATGATCCATTATCATAGGCAACAAAGCAGCAACTTTTTCCCCTCTAATCTAGCTAGAGTCCTTAAAAGAAATCCATCATAAGCATGGTCAAATACACATATATAGCATTTGGAGAGCAAACAAGCAAGTAGCCATATCACTCAATCCAATAATATAGTAATTTGGATCATAAGGCATCAATTAAGGAGGCAACCAGGGACAAATTAAGGGAAACATTTGATGATCCGAGTAAGTGCATGACACTTTGAGCTACCCAAGAATAAAGGCCAACAAGTGGATAAACATCTGCTCAACCATTTCTTGCACTAGAGGAAAAGTAACCAACATTGAAACTTGAATAGTCAAGTGACACTACAAGCAGCTCACACACACATGCAAACACATGTGTTGACAGTAAGTAATGGATATCAAGAACTAGTCTTGATCACCAAATGGTGATTAGAGGGAATTTATTCATCTTAATTAAGCAACATTAGGGACAAATGGGATCATGCAAGGGACTTGGATCATTTGGATCATAAGGCATCAATTAAGGAGGCAACCAGGGACAAAGGGAAACATTTGATGATCCATTATCATAGGGAACATAAGTCAAGATGCACAAACACACATAGCATGCATGGAGCGAGATGCTCCAAAGGGATTATTCATCACTTGGTATATAGACCAAGTGATGCTGGCAAAAGAGAGGCCAATCAAGAACCAAGTAAATCCGAGTAAGTGATAGATATGCCTAAACAAGCAACAACACATAGCATATCCCAGCTAACCGGATGAGACAAGTCTTGGTAGCCAACTTGAATCACCTAGCACCACCTAGCCTTTTAAAACCATCAGAAACAGTCCTTTTTCTTCAAAGGATACCACAGTGGCATTCATTTACATGATCCCCTACTGTGGATATCTCTATTTTCATCAAAGCCAACAAGAAATAGATCATAAGGAATCAATTAAGGAGGAAACCAGGGACAAAGGCATCAATTGGGGTAATGTTAAAATGTTTGTCTCCATATTTGGGAGAAATTTTTAATATTGGAGTCTAGCTAATGGAAATCAAGAACTAGTCTTGATCTCCAAATGGTGATTAGAGGGAATTTATTCATCTTAAGCAACATTAGGGATAAATGGGATCATGCAAGACTTGGGTCATTTGGATCATAAGGCATCAATTAAGGAGGCAACCAGGGACAAAGGGAAACATTTGAGGATCCATTATCATAGGCAACAAAGCAGCAACTTTTCCCCTCTAATCTAGCTAGAGTCCTTAAAAGAAATCCATCATAAGCATGGTCAAATACACATATATAGCATGGGGCGAGATGCTCCAAAGGGATTATATATTCATCACTTGGTAATTTGGAGAGGAAACAAGCAATAGCCATAACACTCAATCCAATAATATAGTAATTTGGATCATAGGGCATCAATTAAGGAGGCAACCAGGATACCACAGTAGCATAGTAGCATACCATAAGCTCACAAGAATCCATCATTTTCTTCACAAGGATACCACAAGTAGCATACCATAGTAGCATTTCATGCATTTAAATGAACCAAGTAGCATCAAAACCAACCAAATGTCCAACTAGCAAGCAATACCAAGTGAGCAAGTCCGCATTACCTTGTACGAGGTTCGGACAAGGATTTATAGAACAAGTACAGAGAGGCAGAGGCGAGAGGCATAGACAATTTCTATAAGCATATAGAACACTCCAATTTCTATAAGCATAGACAATTTCATTGTCACATCTTTCTATAAGCATCACTAGCGAGCAGCAGCAATGCATATGAACACCATATACATGTACGGTTCAGAACAATTTCATTGTCACATTGTACGGAGTTCAGAACAACATATAGAACACTCCAATAAGCATCACTAGCAAGACAGCAGCAATGCATATGAACACCATATGAAGCAAAACGATTAGGGGCAATGCATCCGAGAGCAACGAGCAGCAATACATCCAGAAGCGAGCATTTCGTCGAGCACGTTGTGCTCGCGCGGGGGAGGAAGAGGGAGGGGAGGGGAGGAAGAGGGAGGGAGCTCACCGACGACAACAACAGTTGTGGAGGAGCTCACCGACGACGACGGCAAGGGTGGAGGTCGCGGCGGCTCCTCCACCTTGACGCGACGGCGGCCCCTCCTCGCGGCGGCCCCTCCTCGCCGCAGCGGCAGCTTGTGCTGCAGGTGGCGGGGATGGGAGGAGCGTGGCGGCAGGCGGCCCTCGCGTAGGAAGGCGGCGGCGACGGCGACGGCGATGGCGCCGACCATGGCGGCGCGCGGTGAGGAGAGGGGAGAGGGGAGAGGCGCGCGGTACGGATCAGAGGTGAACAGGCGTGGGCGGGGGAGGGCACGGGATGATATAGCTAAGTTCCCTTAGTTCTGTGGCGCACCAGAACAAGTGCGCCACGAGAATCAACTACTTCGTGGCGCACCAAAGCAAGTGCGCCACGAAACAATAATTTACGTGGCGCAGCGCACCGGGTGCGCCACGAAATACGTACACCGATAATTGGGGGTGACAGGTTGTGGGGCCCGCCAAGTTTTTGTAGCGCATGGTCGGCTGCTGCGCCACAAAATTAAGCTATTTCTGTGGCGCACCGAGCTTTGTGCGCCACAAAATAAGTTTCTGTGGCGCACTCAAAACGGTGCGCCACAGAACTAAGCTTCGCCTATAAGGGTTTTCCTACTAGTGTGATAATCAACATAACATAGTATTCTCTATCCATCGGATCCCGACAAACCATGGCGGTGAAGATTCCTCCGGGAGATGATTCCCCTCTCCGGCAGGGTGCCGGAGGTGATCTCCAGAATCCCCCAAGATGGGATTGGCGGTGGCGGCGTCTCAGTAAGGTTTTCCGTATCGTGGCTCTCGGTACTGGGGGTTTCGCGACGAAGGCTTTAAGTAGGCGGAAGGGCGGAGTCGGAGGGGTCACGGGGGCCCCACACAGCAGGGCCGCGCGGGCCCCTCCTGGGCCGCGCCGCCCTAGTGTGGCGGCGCCCCGTGGCCCCACTTCGTCTTCTCTTCGGTCTTCTGGAAGCTTCGTGGCAAAATAGGACCCTGGGCGTTGATTTCGTCCAATTCCGAGAATATTTCCTTTGTAGGACTTCTGAAACCAAAAACAGCAGAAAACAGCAACTGGCTCTTCGGCATCTCCTTAATAGGTTAGTGCCGGAAAATGCATAAATACGACATATAATGTGTATAAAACATGTAGATATCATCAATAATGTGGCATGGAACATAAGAAATTATCGATACGTCGGAGACGTATCAGCATCCCCAAGCTTAGTTCTGCTCGTCCCGAGCGGGTAAACGATAACAAAGATAATTTCGGAGTGACATGCCATCATAACCTTGATCATACTATTGTAAACATATGTAATGAATGCAGCGATCAAAACAATGTTAATGACATGAGTAAACAAATGAATCATAAAGCAAAGACTTTTCATGAATAGCACTTCAAGACAAGCATCAATAAGTCTTGCATAAGAGTTAACTCATAAAGCAATAAATCAAAGTAAAGGTATTGAAGGAACACAAAGGAAGATTAATTTTCAGCGGTTGCTTTCAACTTGTAACATGTGTATCTCATGGATATTGTCAACATAGAGAAATATAACAAGTGCAATATGCAAGTATGTATGAATCAATGCACAGTTCACACAAGTGTTTGCTTCTTGAGGTGGAGAGAAATAGGTGAACTGACTCAACATAAAAGTAAAAGAAAGGTCCTTCAAAGAGGAAAGCATCGATTGCTATATTTGTGCTAGAGCTTTTATTTTGAAAACAAGAAACAATTTTGTCAACGGTAGTAATAAAGCATATGTATCATGTAAATTATATCTTACAAGTTGCAAGCCTCATGCATAGTATACTAATAGTGCCCGCACCTTGTCCTAATTAGCTTGGACTACCGGGATCATCGCAATACACATGTTTTAACCAAGTGTCACCAAGGGGTACCTCCATGCCGCCTGTACAAAGGTCTAAGGAGAAAGCTCGCATTTTGGATTTCTCGCTTTTGATTATTCTCAACTTAGACATCCATACCGGGACAACATGGACAACAGATAATGGACTCCTCTTTAATGCATAAGCATGTGGAAACAATTAGTATTCTCATATGAGATTGAGGATATATGTCCAAAACTGAAACTTCCACCATGAATCATGGCTTTAGTTAGCGGCCCAATGTTCTTCTCTAACAATATGCATGCTCCAACCATTAAGGTGGTAGATCTCTCTTACTTCAGACAAGACGGACATGCATAGCAACTCACATGATATTCAACAAAGAATAGTTGATGGCGTCCCCAAAAACATGGTTATCGCACAACAAGCTACTTAATAAGAGATAAAGTGCATAAGTACATATTCAATTCCACAATAGTTTTTAGGCTATTTGTCCCATGAGCTATATATTGCAAAGGTGAAGAATGGAAATTTTAAAGGTAGCACTCAAGCAATTTACTTTGGAATGGCGGAGAAATACCATGTAGTAGGTAGGTATGGTGGACACAAATGGCATAGTGGTTGGCTCAAGGATTTTGGATGCATGAGAAGTATTCCCTCTCGATACAAGTTTTAGGCTAGCAAGTTTATTTGAAACAAACACAAGGATGAACCGGTGCAGCAAAACTCACATAAAAGACATATTGTAGACATTATAAGACTCTACACCGTCTTCCTTGTTGTTCAAACTCAATACTAGAAATTATCTAGACTTTAGAGAGACCAAATATGCAAACCAAATTAGCATGCTCTAGGTGTTTCTTCATTAATAGGTGCAAAGTATATGATGCAAGAGCTTAAACATGAGCACAACAATTGCCAAGTATCAAATTATTCAAGACATTTTAGAATTACTACATGTAGCATTTCCCAATTCCAACCATATAACAATTTAACGAAGAAGATTCAACCTTCGCCATGAATACTATGAGTAAAGCCTAAGGACATACTTGTCCATATGCAACAGCGGAGCGTGTCTCTCTCCCACACAATGAATGCTAGGATCCATTTTATTCAAACAAAACAAAAACGAAAACAAACCGACGCTCCAAGAAAAGTACATAAGATGTGACGGAATGAAAATATAGTTTCAGGGGAGGAACCTTATAATGTTGTCGATGAAGAAGGGGATGCCTTGGGCATCCCCAAGCTTAGACGCTTGAGTCTTCTTAAAATATGCAGGGGTGAACCACCGGGCATCTGTTGCGGTCAGAAACCCACCGGCGAGCAGCGACGGGCAACACAGTAGAGCCGGGAGGCTCCCAGGACTGCGGCTGGCCCTGGTCCCTCCGAGCGACGGCCTGCAAAGCCTCGGCACGCACGTCCGAGGCTGATGCAAGGGCGTGCCACCTGACCTATACCTGGTCAGGAAGGTGTTGGATGTGCCTCGCTTAGTTTCCTGCATGGCATACACGTAAACATTAAATACGAGCCTCGATCGGCTCTCAGGTTGTCCTGTGAATCATCTCAAGGAGCCGATCCACCCATGATGCGTACGAGGTGTACGATCAGATGGTGGTCCTGCTTGATCAAAATAAAGCTAAAACGACCTACTACGATTTAGGGTTTTCACCGCGTAATCGGAACATCCTACTCGTGATTGAGCCTGACGGCCACGCACGGTGATCGTAAACCGACCCTAGACAAGGCCTAAAAACCAACACGAAGTTGATCCTCGGAACATCCTGTCTAGGGCTAGCAAACTGCACCCTACGCGCTATCGGATCCTTCAACCCGTTTGTAAGGCCTAACCATGCAGATATTAAACTAATCCTTGAAGAACAAGGAGCAATCATAACGGATCGGATCTACTAAACAATGATCAAGCGGGGTGCCGCCCTTACACCCAAGATAGGTGTAAGGGCGGCTAGATGTCTAAGGGTCGCACGATGATAGCATATGATACGATGAACAGTGCTAACCCTAAAACATCTATGATAACTATGTTGCTCACCATCAAAAAGGCTTCAGCACGAGCAACGTATGAACAGCGAATAAACGTGTACTGCCTAGATCGCAAGATGCGATCTAGGCAGCATGATGCTTACCCGGAAGAAACCCTCGAGACAAGGGAGTTGGCGATGCGCCTAGATTGGTTTGTGGTGAACGTGGTTGTTGTCTATTTCATAAACCCTAGATACATATTTATAGTCCGTAGACTTTCTAACGTGGGAATAATCCCAACCGGGCACGAGCCCAAACTCTGTCTAATCGACACGTATCCTACTATATTACAGATACACGGGCAAACTAGCCCAAACTTTGCATATAAGGCCGATTCATGTATTTCTTCTATGTATATTCTTCAAGCCCATCTTCAATCGCGGCCCACCTCTGATCCGGTCAAATTCTGGTGATAACACATGCCCCCTGGTTTTGGAAATGACAATTCCAAAATCATTATGCTTTTCCTTCATCGGGTCATGTCGTGGCGGAGCAGAACCGCTGCAGAGTCTTTCATCATGTCGCCTCGCCTCCTCAGCTTCTCTGCGCGAATTGACAAATTCGGCATCATGTCCTTGAGAACCGTCACGGCATTAAATCTCCACTATCCCCTCTTTATTTATCTGTGCCGAACGGTTCGCCACTTCATCCCCTTGCTCTGTTCTGTCCATCAGCACCCAAAAAACCCTCTTTCCCTGTAGCAATGTCTTCCTCTTCCTCCATCTCCTCAGGCCTCTCCCTCCAATCTTCCTCCTCGAGCGAGCAGGAGTGGAACTTCGACCACATACCAGATGGCCCACCTGAAGCACTCATCGGGTCAGATGGCGACTTACCTCTGACCGATGGGGAGGACGACCTCGAGTTCCTCATCGAAGGGGAGCTGAAGAGCGAGAGTGAAGACGACCTCCACTCCTGGGCGAACCCCACCTCCTCCGACAAGGAGGAGGAAGAAGAAGAAGTAGAGGAGGAAGAGGAGGAGGATGATTCCTCCTCCTCCGCCGGGTATCCGCCGGCGAAGCGCTCCCGCGCGTGGGCGGACAGCGAGGACGATGATGATGACGAGGAAGGAGAGGAAGAGGAGGAGGATGATTCCTCCTCTTCCGCTGGGTATCCGCCGGCGAAGCGCTTCCGCGCTTGGGCGGACATCGAGGATGATGATGATGACGAGGAAGACGAGGCTCCCGCTGAGGGCTGGGGCAGCAGCGACGAGGATTTCTCCGGAAGTAGCGCCGACGGCAACTCCGATGCCGACGATGGGGCTAGCGAGGATTAGCAATGTAGGATTAGTAGTTCCTGAGCAATCGGCTCTTCTTTTGTCCTTCCTTTCTTGAGCAATCGGCTCTTCATTGTAAAAATCCTCTTTTATTAATGAAGAAGACATTTCTCAGCTGATTCTGCCCCCATTTCCAACTTTGCCGATTTGAAGTGAGTCAACACATTAAAAGCCGATAGCAGCGCATCGGACCTTGCCATAAAACGCGAGCAAGGCCAACTCTATCGCCTTTTCAAATGGTAATCTGCGACTGGTCCGAAAGAGCAAAACTCAGATCCCCAAATCGCTGCTTGAACAGATCCAACCCACGGCCATATGAACCTCAGATGTCAATCGTGCAGGTTTGCAATTGCAGCGGACCCAAGGGTAACACCGCCCAATGCCCATGCCATGGTCTCCTTCCAGCAACTCTGGTGATCTTCTTCTGCAACAACCCACCACTTCCGAAGAGGTTTATGATGCAGGGTGATGGCGTGTAATTCACACGTTCGTTGGGAACCCCAAGAGGAAGGTATGATGCGCACAGCAGCAAGTTTTCCCTCAGAAAGAAACCAAGGTTTATCGAACCAGGAGGAGCCAAGAAGCACGTTGAAGGTTGATGGCGGCGGGATGTAGTGCGGCGCAACACCAGAGATTCCGGCGCCAACGTGGAACCTGCACAACACAACCAAAGTACTTTGCCCCAACGAAACAGTGAGGTTGTCAATCTCACCGGCTTGCTGTAACAAAGGATTAACCGTATTGTGTGGAAGATGATTGTATGCAGAGAAAACAGTAAAAACAAGTATTGCAGCAGATTTGTATTTCAGTATAAAAGAATGGACCGGGGTCCACAGTTCACTAGAGGTGTCTCTCCCATAAGATAAAAGCATGTTGGGTGAACAAATTACAGTCGGGCAATTGACAAATAGAGAGGGCATAACAATGCACATACATGTCATGATAAGTACAGTGAGATTTAATTGGGCATTACGACAAAGTACATAGACCGCCATCCAACTGCATCTATGCCTAAAAAGTCCACCTTCAAGTTATCATCCGAACCCCCTCCAGTATTAAGTTGCTAACAACAGACAATTGCATTAAGTATTGCGCGTAATGTAATCAATAACTACATCCTCGGACATAGCATCAATGTTTTATCCCTAGTGGCAACAGCACATCCATAACCTTAGGGGTTTCGTCACCCCCCAGATTCACGGAGACATGAACCCACTATCGAGCATAAATACTCCCTCTTGGAGTTACTAGCATCAACTTGTCCAGAGCCTCTACTAATAACGGAGAGCATGCAAGATCATAAACAACACATAGGTAATAACTTGATAATTAACATAACATGGTATTCTCTATCCATCGGATCCCGAGAAACACAACATATAGCATTACAGATAGATGATCTTGATCATGTTAGTCAGCTCACAAGATCCAACAATGAAGCACAATGAGGAGAAGACAACCATCTAGCTACTGCTATGGACCCATAGTCCAGGGGTGAACTACTCACTCATCACTCCGGAGGCGACCATGGCGGTGAAGAGTCCTCCGGGAGATGAATCCCCTCTCCGGCGGGGTGCCGGAGGAGATCTCCAGAATCCCCCGAGATGGGATTGGCGGCGGCGGCGTCTCAGTAAGGTTTTCCGTATCGTGGTTTTTCGCATCAGGGGTTTCGCGACGAAGGCTATAAATAGGCGGAAGGGCAGAGTCGGAGGGCTGACGAGGGGCCCACACCATAGGGCGGCGCGGGCCCCCCTCTGGCCGCGCGGCCCTATGGTGGCGGCGCCTCGTCGCCCCACTTCGTATCCCTTTCGGTCTTCTGGAAGCTTCGTGGCAAAATAGGACCCTGGGCTTTGATTTCGTCCAATTTCGAGAATATTTCGTTACTAGGATTTCTGAAACCAAAAACAGCAAAACGACAAGTCGGCTCTTCGGCATCTTGTTAATAGGTTAGTTCCGGAAAATGCACGAATATGACATAAAGTGTGCATAAAACATGTAGGTATCATCAATAATATGGCATGGAACATAAGAAATTATCGATACGTCGGAGACGTATCGGCATCCCCAAGCTTAGTTACGCTCGTCCCGAGCGGGTAAAACGATAACAAAGATAATTTCTGAAGTGACATGCCATCATAACCTTGATCATACTATTTGTAAACATATGTAATGAATGCAGCGATCAAAACAATGGTAATGACATGAGTAAACAAGTGAATCATAAAGCAAAGACTTTTCATGAATAGTACTTCAAGACAAGCATCAATAAGTCTTGCATAAGAGTTAACTCATAAAGCAATAAATCAGAGTAAAGGTATTGAAGCAACACAAAGGAAGATTAAGTTTCAGCGGTTGCTTTCAACTTGTAACATGTATATCTCATGGATAATTGTCAACATAGAGTAATATAACAAGTGCAATATGCAAGTATGTAGGAATCAATGCACAGTTCACACAAGTGTTTGCTTCTTGAGATGGAGAGAGATAGGTGAACTGACTCAACATAAAAGTAAAAAGAATGGTCCTTCAAAGAGGAAAGCATCGATTGCTATATTTGTGCTAGAGCTTTTATTTTGAAAACATGAAACAATTTTGTCAACGGTAGTAATAAAGCATATGAGTTATGAAAATTATATCTTACAAGTTGCAAGTCTCATGCATAGTATACTAATAGTGCCCGCACCTTGTCCTAATTAGCTTGGACTACCGGATCATCACACTACACATGTTTTAACCAAGTGTCACAATGGGGTACCTCCATGCCGCCTGTACAAAGGCCTAAGGAGAAAGCTCGCATTTTGGATTTCTCGCTTTTGATTATTCTCAACTTAGACATCCATACCGGGACAACATGGACAACAGATAATGGACTCCTCTTTAATGCATAAGCATGTGGCAACAATTATTATTCTCATATGAGATTGAGGATATATGTCCAAAACTGAAACTTCCACCATGAATCATGGCTTTAGTTAGCGGCCCAATGTTCTTCTCTAACAATATGCATGCTCCAACCATTAAGGTGGTAGATCTCTCTTACTTCGGACAAGACGGACATGCATAGCAACTCACATGATATTCAACAAAGAATAGTTGATGGCGTCCCCGAGAAAACATGGTTATCGCACAACAAGCAACTTAATAAGAGATAAAGTGCATAAGTACATATTCAATACCACAATAGTTTTTAAGCTATTTGTCCCATGAGCTATATATTGCAAAGGTGAATGATGGAATTTTAAAGGTAGCACGTACTCAAGCAATTTACTTTGGAATGGCGGATAAATACCATGTAGTAGGTAGGTATGGTGGACACATATGGCATAGTGGTTGGCTCAAGGATTTTGGATGCATGAGAAGTATTCCCTCTCGATACAAGGTTTAGGCTAGCAAGGTTATTTGAAACAAACACAAGGATGAATGGTACAGCAAAACTCACATAAAAGACATATTGTAAACATTATAAGACTCTACACCGTCTTCCTTGTTGTTCAAAACTCAATACTAGATGTTATCTAGACTCTAGAGAAACCAAATATGCAAACCAAATTAGCAAGCTCTAAGTGTTTCTTCATTAATGGGTGCAAAGTATATGATGCAAGAGCTTAAACATGAGCACAACAATTGCCAAGTATCAAATTATCCAAGACATTTTAGAGTTACTACATGTAGTATTTTCCAATTCCAACCATATAACAATTTAACGAAGAAGAAACTTCGCCATGAATACTATGAGTAGAGCCTAAGGACATACTTTTCCATATGCTACAGCGGAGCGTGTCTCTCTCCCACAAAGTGAATGCTAGGATCCATTTTATTCAAACAAAACAAAAACAAAAACAAACCGACGCTCCAAGCAAAGTGCATAAGATGTGACGGAATAAAAATATAGTTTCGAGGGAGGAACCTGATAATGTTGTCGATGAAGAAGGGGATGCCTTGGGCATCCCCAAGCTTAGACGCTTGAGTCTTCTTAGAATATGCAGGGGTGAACCACCGGGGCATCCCCAAGCTTAGAGCTTTCACTCTCCTTGATCATATTGTATCATACTCCTCTCTTGATCCTTGAAAACTTCCTCCACACCAAACTCGAAGCAACTCATTAGAGGGTTAGTGCACAGTAAAAATTAACATGTTCAGAGGTGACACAATCATTCTTAACACTTCTGGACATTGCATAAAGCTACTGGACATTAATGGATCAAAGAAATTCATCCAACATAGCAAAAGAGGCAATGCAAAATAAAAGGCAGAATCTGTCAAAACAGAACAGTCCGTAAAGATGGATTTTATTAGGGCATCAGACTTGCTCAAATGAAAATGCCCAAATTGAATGAAAGTTGCGTACATATCTGAGGATCACTCACGTAAATTGGCTTAATTTTCTGAGTTACCTACAGAGAATTAGACCCAGATTCGTGACAACAAAGAAATCTATTTCTGCGCAGTAATCCAAATCTAGTATTTACTTTACTATCAAAGACTTTACTTGGCACAACAAAACATAAAACTAAGATAAGGAGAGGTTGCTACAGTAGTAAACAACTTCCAAGACTCAAATATAAAACAAAGTGCTGTAGTAAAAAC
>NW_025901015.1:0-33710 GCF_022539505.1 Lolium rigidum | reverse complement strand
TAAAGACGAATTTTCCAGGGGCACTTAACTTGCTCGGATGAAAATTCTCAAATTGAATGAAAGTTGCGTACATATCCGAGGATCACGCACGTAAATTGGCAGATTTTTCTGAGTTACCTACGAGAGAACGAACCCTGCCCAAATTCGTGACGACAAGAAATGCTGTTTACTGCGCGATAATCCAAATCTAGTATTGACTTTACTATCAAAGACTTTACTTGGCACAACAATGCAATAAAATAAAGATAAGGAGAGGTTGCTACGGTAGTAACAACTTCCAAGACTCAAATATAAAACAAAAGTACTTGTAGTAAAATGATGGGTTGTCTCCCATAAGCGCTTTTCTTTAACGCCTTTCAGCTAGGCGCGAAAGTGTAAATCAAGTATTATCAAGAGAAGAAGCATCAACATTACCTCGAGCTTTACGCCTACCCTTCTTACTCTTTTTATTACTCTTTGGTTTAGGGAATACATGTACGCCTCCCGGTGTAGAGGTGAATTTTAGGGTGCCTTCTCCCACATCTATGATTGCCCCCAATAGTTTCGGCGGGGATCTTCCAAGTGTGATTTGTCCTGTTCCTACACATTCAATAACAAGATAATCAATGGATACCGTTCTTCCAAGAATGGTTGTATGCACACCCTCAGCTATTCCCTTAGGAATTATAACAGAGTTATTAATAAGAGTTATTCCTTCTCCCCCTTCAACTAGTCCCCAAAGTGTCAAAGATTCATAAATACTCTTAGGCATAAGGCAAAATTCAGACATAATATCACAATGGGCATGAAAAGTTTCACCACCAATAATAACTTTAATAGTAGGGTCCCACATTGAAGGTTCAGAGTTCACTAAAACTTGATCAAGACGGTTACGAACATAACTATACTTTTCTTTCAAGCAAGATGCACTTGTCTCAAGAGTGTTTAATCTATTATAAATGCTAATAAGAGCTGAATCAAAGTTATTAGCTGAACTATGTGATGCAACCAATTTTTTTATGGCATTAAAAGCTTGATCACCATTGCAATGAAGGAAATCTCCTCCCACTACGACATCTAAGGCATATCTATAGCGAATCATAAGCCCAAAATAAAAATTACTAAGGAGCGAGACTTAGAGTCATTTGAGGTTCAACTTTACGATAAGAATCAAAAATTCTAGACCAAGCATCTTTAAAACTCTCCTCATTCCCTTGTTTAAAAGTAAAAACTAATTCCTCGGGTGAAGAAGTAACGAAGTACGAGCTAGACATGATAACAAAAGTAAACTAAATGCAAGTAACTAATTTTTTTTGTGTTTTTAATATAGAGAACGCAAACAAGATAGTAAATAAAGTAAAGCTAGCAACTAATTTTTTGCGTTTTTGATATAAAGAACGCAAACAAGATAGTAAATAAAGTAAAGCTAGCAACTATTTTTTTTGTGTTTTGTTTTAGTGCAGCAAACAAAATAGTAAATAAAATAAAGCAAGACAAAAACAAAGTAAAGAGATTGGAAGTGAGAGACTCCCCTTGCAGCGTGTCTTGATCTCCCCGGCAACGGCGCTAGAAAAAGAGCTTGATGCGTGCGGTTAACACAAGTCCGTTGGGAACCCCAAGAGGAAGGTGTGATGCGTACGGTAGCAAGTTTTCCCTCGAAAAGAAACCAAGGTTTATCGAACCAGTAGGAGCCAAGAAGCACGTTGAAGGTTGATGGCGGCGAAGTGTAGTGCGGCGCAACACCAGGGATTCCGGCGCCAACGTGGAACCTGCACAACACAATCAAAGTAGTTTGCCCCAACGTAACAGTGAGGTTGTCAATCTCACCGACTTGCTGAAAACAAAGGATTAAACATATTGTGTGGAAGATGATGATTGTTTGCGAAGAACAGTAAAGAACAATTGCAGTAGATTGTATTTCAGATGTAAAGAATGGACTGGGGTCCACAGTTCACTAGTGGTGTCTCTCCCATAAGATAAATAGCATCTTGGGTGAACGAATTACAGTTGGGCCATTGCCAAATAAACAAGGCATAACAATGCACATACATATATCATGCCGAGTACTATGAGATTTAATCAGGGCATTACTACAAAGTACATAGACCGCTATCCAGTATGCATCTATGCCTAAAAAGTCCACTTTCAGGTTATCATCCGAACCCCTTCCGGTATTAAGTTGCAAACAACAGACAATTGCATTAAGTATGGTGCGTAATGTAATCAACACAAATATCCTTAGACAAAGCATCGATGTTTTATCCCTAGTGGCAACAACACATCCACAACCTTAGAACTTTTTGTCACTGTCCCAGATTTAATGGAGTCATGAACCCACTATCGAGCATAAATACTCCCTCTTGCAGTTACAAGTATCAACTTGGCCAGAGCCTCTACTAGCAACGGAGAGCATGCAAGAACATAAACAACATATATGATAGATTGATAATCAACTTGACATAGTATTCAATATTCATCGGATCCCAACAAACACAACATGTAGGATTACAAATAGACGATCTTTATCATGATAGGCAGCTCACAAGATCTAACATGATAGCACAATGAGGAGAAGACGACCATCTAGCTACTCCTATGGACCCATAGTCCGGGGGTGAACTACTCACACATCGATCCGGAGGCGATCATGGCGATGAAGAGCCCTCCGGGAGATGATTCCCCTCTCCGGCGGGGTGCGGGAGGCGATCTCCTGAATCCCCGAGATGGGATTGGCGGCTGCTGCGTCTCGCGGAAGGTTTTCCGTATCGTGGCTCTCGGTACGAGAGGGTTTCGCGACGAAGGCTTTAAGTAGGCGGAAGGGCGGAGTCGGAGGAGTCACGGGGGCCCCACACGCTAGGGCCGTGCGGGCCCAAGCCCGGCCGCGCCGCCCTAGTGTGGCGTCGCCTCGTGGCCCCACTTCGTATCTCCCTCGGTCTTCGGAAGCTTCGTGGAAAAATAGGACCACGGGCGTTGATTTCGTCCAATTCCGAGAATATTTCCTTTGTAGGATTTACTGAAACCAAAAACGAGCGAAAACGACAAGCGGCTCTTCGGCATCTCGTCAATAGGTTAGTGCTCGGAAAATGCATAATAATGACATATAATGTGTATAAAACATGTGAGTATCATCATAAAAGTAGCATGGAACATAAGAAATTATAGATACGTTTGAGATGTATCAAGCCGCCTATGTACTTTTTAGGCATAGATGCATGCTTGGATAGCGGTCTATGTACTTTGTCGTAATGCCACTGATTAAATCTCATAGTAGTCATCGTGACATGTATGTGCATTGTTATGCCCTCTCTATTTGTCAATTCCCCAAGCGTAATTTGTTCGCCCAACATGCTATTTATCTTATGGGAGAGACACCACTAGTGAGCTGTGGACCCCGGTCCATTCTTTACATCTGAAATACAATCTACTTGCAATACTTGTTCTTTCTTGTTCTTCGCAAACAAACATCATCTTCCACACTATACGGTTAATCCTTTGTTTACAGCAAGCCGGTGAGACTGACAACCTCACTGTTACGTTGGGGCAAAGTACTTTGATTGTGTTGTGCAGGTTCCACGTTGGCGCCGGAATCCCTGGTGTTGCGCCGCATGATACGTCTCCGACGTATCGATAATTTCTTATGTTCCATGCCACATTATTGATGATATCTACATGTTTTGTACACATTATATGTCATATTTATGCATTTTCTGGAACTAACCTATTAACAAGATGCCGAAGTGCCAGTTCCTGTTTTCTGTTGTTTTTGGTTTCAGAAATCCTAGTAACAAAATATTCTCGGAATTGGACGAAATCAACGCCCAGGTTCCTATTTTCACCGGAAGCATCCAGAACACCCGAGAGCCGCCAGAGGGGGGCCACAGGGCCCCCAGATGATAGGGTGGCGCGGCCCACCCCCTGGCCGCGCCGCCTTATGGTGTCGTCGCCCCTTCGACCTTCTGACGCCGCCTCTTCGCCTATATAAAGGTCCCAGACCTAAAACCTCGATACGAAAAAACCACGGTACGAGAAACCTTCCAGAGCTGCCGCCATCGCGAAGCCAAGATCTGGGGGACAGGAGTCTCTGTTCCGGCACGCCGCCGGGACGGGGAAGTGCCCCCGGAAGGCTTCTCCATCGACATCACCGCCATCTTCATCAACGCTGCTGTCTCCCATGAGGAGGGAGTAGTTCTCCATCGAGGCTCGGGGCTGTACCGGTAGCTATGTGGTTAATCTCTCCTATGTACTTCAATACAATGATCTCATGAGCTGCTTTACATGATTGAGATCCATATGATGAGCTTTGTATCGCTACTAGTTGTGTGCTACTCATGTGATGTTATTAAAGTAGTCTATTCCTCCTGCATGGTGTAAAGGTGACTAGTGTGTGCACCGTGTGGTTCTTGTCGTAGGCTATGATCATGATCTCTTGTAGATTGTGGAGTTAATTATCATTATGATAGTATTGATGTGATCTATCCCTCCTTCATAGTGTAATGTGGACAGTGTGTGCGCTATGTTAGTTCTTGGTTTATTTTGCAATGATCTATTGTGCTCTAAGGTTATTTAAATATGAATGCCGAATGTTGTGGCGCTTGTTAACTCCGGCTTGAGGGAGCTCTTGTAGCCCTACACAACGAATGGTGTTTGTCATCCAACAAAAGAGTGTATGTAGCACAAATGAGAAGTTATTATTTATTATGCGATCAATGTTGAGAGTGTCCACTAGTGAAAGTATGATCCCTAGGCCTTGTTTCCAATACTGCAAACACCGCTTGTTTACTGTTCTACTGCATGTTTACTGCCTGCAATATTACTACTATCAACTGCACGCCAGCAAGCTATTTTCTGGCGCCGTACTACTGCTCATATTCATCCATACCACTTGTATTTCACTATCTCTTCGCCGAACTAGTGCACCTATTAGGTGTGTTGGGGACACAAGAGACTTCTTGCTTTGTGGTTGCAGGGTTGCATGAGAGGGATATCTTTGACCTCTTCCTCCCCGAGTTCGATAAACCTTGGGTGATCCACTTAAGGGAAACTTGCTGCTGTTCTACAAACCTCTGCTCTTGGAGGCCCAACACTGTCTACAAGAATAGAAGCACCCGTAGACATCAAGCTATTTTACGGCGCCGTTGTCGGGGAGGAAAGGTAAAAGGTACTCACACTCCGGATCTCGGCTACTAAGCTATTTTCGCCGTTGTAAGTACTCGAAGCTATTTCCTTTAGATCCTGCAATTGCATCTTTTTGTCTCTTGTTTTACACTAGTAAGGCTTAATGGAAGACAACAACAAAATGAGAGATCTTTATGAACTTTATCTTGAATTAGGACATGATGTGTTTGAAGAGAAAATTAAAAAACCCATGGAACTTATGCATGCTAATGGGAATGTTATTAGTATGAATGCTTTGAACACCATTGTTGCTAATGCTATGGAAGAATTTAAGCTTGGGGAGGTCGGTTTTGATGAAAATGATCTCTTTAGTCCTCCGGGTATTGAGGAGAAAGTTTATGTTGATTACAATATGCCTCCTATATTTGATGATGAGAATAATAATGATAGCTACTTTGTTGAATTTGCTCCCACTACAACTAATAAAATTGATTATGCTTATGTGGAGACTAATGATACTTTTATCCATGTGAATAAGAATGTTTTATGTGATACTTATATTGTTGAGTTTGTTCATGATGCCTCTGAAAGTTATTATGAGAGAGGAAAATATGGTTGTAAGAATTTTCATGTTACTAAAACACCTCTCTATATGCTGAAATTTTTGAAGTTACACTGGTTTTATCTTCCTATGCTTGTTACTTTGCTCTTCATGAACTTGTTTATTTACAAGATTCCTATGCACAGGAAGCATGTTAGACTTAAATGTGTTTTGAATTTGCCTCTTGATGCTCTCTTTTGCTTCAAATACTATTTCTTGCGAGTGCATCATAAAAACTGCTGAGCCCATCTTAACGGCTATAAAGAAAGAACTTCTTGGGAGATAACCCATGTGTTTATTTTGCTACAGTACTTTGTTTTATATTTGTGTCTTGGAAGTTGTTTACTACTGTAGCAACCTCTCCTTATCTTAGTTTTGTGTTTTGTTGTGCCAAGTAAAGTCGTTGATAGCAAGGTTGATACTAGATTTGGATTACTGCGCAGAAACAGATTTCTTTGCTGTCACGAATCTGGGTCTAATTCTCTGTAGGTAACTCAGAAAATTATGCCAATTTACGTGAGTGGTCCTCAGATATGTACGCAACTTTCATTCAATTTGGGCATTATCATCTGAGCAAGTCCGGTGCCCTTTAAAAATTCGTATTTACGGACTGTTCTGTTTTGACAGATTCTGCCTTTTATTTCGCATTGCTTCTTTCGCTGTGTTGGGTGGATTTCTTTGTTACATTACCTTCTAGTAGCTTTGAGCAATGTCCAGAAGTGTTAAGAATGATTGTCTCACCTCTGAACATGTGAATTTTTGATTATGCACTAACCCTCTAATGAGTTTGTTTCGAGTTTGGTGTGAAGGTAGTTTTCAAGGGTCAAGAGAGGAGGATGATATACTATGATCAAGAAGAGTGTCTAAGCTTGGAGATGCCCCCGTGGTTCATCACTGCATATTTCAAGAAGACTCAAGCATCTAAGCTTGGGGATGCCCAAGGCATCCCCTTCTTCATCGACAAATTTATCAGGTTCCTCCCTTGAAACTATATTTTTATTCGGTCACATCTTATGTATTTTACTTGGAGCGTCTGTGTGCTTTTATTTTTGTTTTGTTATTTTCATTCTCTGAATAAATACATGCTTGTGTGGGAGAGAGACACGCTCCGCTGGTTCATATGAACACATGTGTTCTTAGCTTTTAATGTTCATGGCGAAGGTTGAAACTGCTTCGTTAAATTGTTATATGGTTGGAATTGGAAAATGATACATGTAGTATTTGCTATAATATCTTGGATAATTTGATACTTGGCAATTATTGTGCTCATGTTTAAGCTCTTGCATCATATACTTTGCACCCATTAATGAAGAAATACATAGAGCTTGCTAAATTTGGTTTGCATAATTGGTCTCTCTAAGGTCTAGATAATTTCTAGTAAAGAGTTTGAACAACAAGGAAGACGGTGTAGAGTCTTATAATGTTTACAATATGTCTTTTATGTAAGTTTTGCTGCACCGGTTCATCCTTGTGTTTGTTTCAAATAACCTTGCTAGCCCAAACCTTGTATCGAGAGGGAATACTTCTCATGCATCCAAAATCCTTGAGCCAATCACTATGCCATTTGTGTCCACCATACCTACCTACTACATGGTATTTCTCCGCCATTCCAAAGTAAATTGCTTGAGTGCTACCTTTAAATTTCCATCATTCGCCTTTGCAATATATAGCTCATGGGACAAAATAGCCTTAAAAACTATTGTGGTATTGAATATGTACTTATGCACTTTATCTCTTATTAAGTTGTTTGTTGAGCGATAACCATGTTTCTGGGGACGCCATCAAATCTTTGTTGAATATCATGTGAGTTGCTATGCATGTTCGTCTTGTCTGAAGTAAGGGCGGTTTTCACAAACAAATGGTTTGAGTATGCATACTGTTAGAGAAGAACATTGGGCCGCTAACTAAAGCCATGAATCATGGTGGAAGTTTCGGTTTGCACATAAAACCTCAATCTCTTATGAGAATATTAAGCTGTTGTTGAATGCTTAAGCATTAAAAGAGGAGTCCATTATCACGTTGTCTATGTTGTCCTGGTATGGGTGTCTAAGTTGAAGAATGATCAAAAGCGAGAAATCCAATGCGAACTTTCTCCTTAGACCCTTGTACGAGGCGGCATAGAGGTACCCCTTTGTGACACTTGGTTGAAACATATGTTATGCAATGATGATCGGTGTTAACCCAAGCTAATTAGGACAAGGTGCGGGCACTATTAGTACACTATGCATGAGGCTTGCAACTTGTAAGATATAATTTACATAACTCATATGCTTTATTACTACCGTTGACAAAATTGTTTCATGTTTTCAAAATAAAAGCTCTATCACAAATATAGCAATCGATGCTTTCCTCTTTGAAGGACCTTTCTTTTACTTTTATGTTGAGTCAGTTCACCTATTTCTCTCCACCTCAAGAAGCAAACACTTGTGTGAACTGTGCATTGATTCCTACATACTTGCATATTGCACTTGTTATATTACTTTACATTGACAATATCCATGAGATATACATGTTATAAGTTGAAAGCAACCGCTGAAACTTAATCTTCCATTGTGTTGCTTCAATGTCTATACTTTAAATTATTGCTTTATGAGTTAACTCTTATGCAAGACTTATTGATGCTTGTCTTGAAAGTGCTATTCATGAAAAGTCATTGATTTATGATTCGATTGTTTACTCATGTCATTACCATTGTTTTGATCGCTGCATTCATTACATATGTTTACAATATGATCAAGTTTATGATGGCATGTCACTCCGGAAATTATCTTTGTTTATCGTTTACCTGCTCGGGACGAGCGAGAACTAAGCTTGGGGATGCTGATACGTCTCCGACGTATCGATAATTTCTTATGTTCCATGCCACATTATTGATGATATCTACATGTTTTGTACACATTATATGTCATATTTATGCATTTTCCGGAACTAACCTATTAACAAGATGCCGAAGTGCCAGTTCCTGTTTTCTGCTGTTTTTGGTTTCGGAAATCCTAGTAACGAAATATTCTCGGAATTGGACGAAATCAACGCCCAGGTTCCTATTTTCACCGGAAGCATCCAGAACACCCGAGAGCCGCCAGAGGGGGGCCACAGGGCCCCCAGATGATAGGGTGGCGCGGCCCACCCTCTGGCCGCGCCGCCTTATGGTGTCGTCGCCCCTTCGACCTTCTGACGCCGCCTCTTCGCCTATATAAAGGTCCCAGACCTAAAACCTCGATACGAAAAAACCACGGTACGAGAAACCTTCCCGAGCCGCCGCCATCGCGAAGCCAAGATCCGGGGGACAGGAGTCTCGTTCCGGCACGCCGCCGGGACGGGGAAGTGCCCCGGAAGGCTTCTCCATCGACATCACCGCCATCTTCATCAACGCTGCTGTCTCCCATGAGGAGGGAGTAGTTCTCCATCGAGGCTCGGGGCTATACCGGTAGCTATGTGGTTAATCTCTCTCCTATGTACTTCAATACAATGATCTCATGAGCTGCTTTACATGATTGAGATCCATATGATGAGCTTTGTATCGCTACTAGTTGTGTGCTACTCATGTGATGTTATTAAAGTAGTCTATTCCTCATGCATGGTGTAAAGGTGACTAGTGTGTGCACCGTGTGGTTCTTGTCGTAGGCTATGATCATGATCTCTTGTAGATTGTGGAGTTAATTATCATTATGATAGTATTGATGCGATCTATCCCTCCTTCATAGTGTAATGTGGACAGTGTGTGCGCTATGTTAGTTCTTGGTTTATTTTGCAATGATCTATTGTGCTCTAAGGTTATTTAAATATGAATGCCGAATGTTGTGGCGCTTGTTAACTCCGGCTTGAGGGAGCTCTTGTAGCCCTACACAACGAATGGTGTTTGTCATCCAACAAAAGAGTGTATGTAGCACAAATGAGAAGTTATTATTTATTATGCGATCAATGTTGAGAGTGTCCACTAGTGAAAGTATGATCCCTAGGCCTTGTTTCCAATACTGCAAACACCGCTTGTTTACTGTTCTACTGCATGTTTACTGCCTGCAATATTACTACTATCAATTGCACGCGAGCAAGCTATTTTCTGGCGCCGTACTACTGCTCATATTCATTCATACCACTTGTATTTCACTATATCTTCGCTGAACTAGTGCACCTATTAGGTGTGTTGGGGACACAAGAGACTTCTTGCTTTGTGGTTGCAGGGTTGCATGAGAGGGATATCTTTGACCTCTTCCTCACTGAGTTCGATAAACCTTGGGTGATCCACTTAAGGGAAACTTGCTGCTGTTCTACAAACCTCTGCTCTTGGAGGCCCAACACTGTCTACAAGAATAGAAGCACCCGTAGACATCACCGCACTACACTCCGTCACCAACAACCTTCACGTGTTCCTTGACTCCTACTGGTTCGATAACCTTGGTTTCTTACTGAGGGAAAACTTGCTACTGTACGCATCACACCTTCCTCTTGGGGTTCCCAACGGACGTGTGTCAACTGCACGCATCAAGCTCTTTTTCTGGCGCCGTTGCGGGGAGATCAAGACACGCTGCAAGGGGAGTCTCCCACATCCAATCTCTTTACTTTTTTTTTGTCTTGCTTTACTTTATTTTATTTACTGCTTTGTTTGTTCTCTATATCAAAAATACAAAAAAATTAGTTGCTAGTTTTACTTTATTTACTGTCTTATTTGCGTTCTCTATATTAAAAACACAAAAAAATTAGTTACTTGCATTTACTTTATTTAGTTTGCTTTATTTACTACTGTTAAAATGAATACTCCTGAAAAAACTAAGTTGTGTGACTTCACTAGCACAAAGAATAATGATTTCCTATGCACACCTATTGCTCCACCTGCTACTACAGCAGAATTTTTTGAAATTAAACCTGCTTTACTAAATCTTGTTATGCGAGAGCAATTTTACAGTGTTAGTTACGATGATCTTGCTGCCCATCTTAATAACTTTGTTGAACTTTGTGAAATGCAAAAGTATAAGGATGTAGATGGAGACATTATAAAATTGAAATTGTTTCCTTTCTCCTTGAGAGGAAGAGCTAAAGATTGGTTGCTATCTTTGCCTAAGAATAGTATTGATTCATGGACTAAATGTAAAGATGCTTTCATTGGTAGATATTATCCTCCTGCTAAAATTATATCTTTGAGAAGTAGCATAATGAATTTTAAGCAATTGGATAATGAACATGTTTCTCAAGCATGGGAAAGAATGAAATCTTTGGTAAAGAATTGCCCAACCCATGGACTAACTACTTGGATGATCATCCAAACCTTCTATGCAGGCTTAAAATTTTCTTCGCGGAACCTATTGGATTCAGCTGCTGGAGGTACCTTTATGTCCATCACTTTGGGGGTGGCAACAAAGCTTCTTGATGATATGATGATAAATTACTCTGAATGGCACACTGAAAGGGCTCCACAAGGTAAGAAGGTAAATTCGAAACCTCCTCCTTAAGTGATAAGATTGATGTGATTATGTCTATGCTTGTGAATGGTAGATCTAATGTTGATCCTAATAATGTTCCTTTAGCTTCATTGGTTGCTCAAGAAGAGAATGTTGATGTGAACTTCATTAAAAGTAATAATTTCAACAACAATGCTTATAGGAATAATTCTGGTAACAACTATATGCCATATCCTTCTAATAATGGTAATGGTTATGGTAATTCTTATGGTAATTCTTAGAACAATAATAGGAGTGTACCCTCTGGTCTTGAAGCCATGCTTAAAGAATTTATTAGTACACAAACTGCTTTTAACAAATTTGTTGAAGAAAAGCTTGGTAAATTTGATATTCTTGCTTCTAAGGTTGATAGTCTTGCTGCTGATGTTGATCTTTTAAAATTGAAAGTTATGCCTAATGAAGATAAAGATATTAAGTCATTTTCTACAGCAAACGCCATACAAGTTCGAATTAATGAAAATATTAGATTGATGGCTGAATTGCATGCTAGGTGGGAAAGAGAAGAAAACGAAAAACTTGCTAAAAAGAGTAATGTAGCTAAAGTTTGGACTATTACCACCACTAGTAATGTTGATGCTTCACATGTTGCTACACCTCCTACTATCAATGGTAAAATAATTGGTGTTGGCAATGTTTCTACTCCTAGTGCAAAGCGTGCAAAATTACCCGAAACTGCTGAAACTGTTTGTGATAAAACTGCTGAAATTTTTCAAAATATTGGGGACAATGATCCCATTGCTGTAGAACATAATGGTTTAGATTTTGATGATTGTCATATCTCTGAAGTTATAAAGTTCTTACAAAAACTTGCTAAAAGTCCTAATGCTAGTGTTATAAATTTGGCCTTTACAAAACATATTACAAATGCTCTCATAAAAGCTAGAGAAGATAAACTAAAACTTGAAACTTCTATTCCTAGGAAGTTAGAAGACGGTTGGGAGCCCATCATTAAGATGAGGGTCAATGATTTTGATTGTAATGCTTTATGTGATCTTGGTGCAAGTATTTCTGTTATGCCTAAGAAAATCTATGATATGCTTGACTTGCCACCATTGAAAAATTGTTATTTGGATGTTAATCTTGCTGATAATGCTATAAAGAAACCTTTGGGGAGGATCGATAATGTTCACATTATGGTTAACAAGAACCTTGTCCCCGTTGATTTTGTTGTTTTGGATATTGAATGCAATGCATCTTGTCCCATTATATTGGGAAGACCTTTTCTTTGAACTGTTGGTGCTACTATTGATATGAAGGAAGGTAATATTAAGTATCAATTTCCTCTCAAGAAAGTATGGAACACTTCCCTAGAAAGAGAATGAAGTTACCTTATGATTCTATTATTAGAACAAATTATGATGTCGATGCTTCATCTCTTGATGTCACTTGATTCACACTTTCTGCGCCTAGCTGAAAGGCGTTAAAGAAAAGCGCTTATGGGAGACAACCCATTATTTTACTACAACACTTTTGTTTTATATTTGAGTCTTGGAAGTTGTTACTACTGTAGCAACCTCTCCTTATCTTTATTTTATTGCATTGTTGTGCCAAGTAAAGTCTTTGATACTAATGTTGATACTAGATTTGGATTACTGTGCAGAAACAGATTTCTTACTGTCACGAAATTGAGCAGCCCCGTCTGTAGATAACTCATACAATTCTGCCGATTTACGTGTGTGATCCTCAGATATGTACGCAACTTTCATTCAATTTGAGCTTTTTCACTGAGCAAGTTAAGTGCCCCAGAAAAATTCGTCTTTACGGACTGTTCTGTTTTGACAGATTCTGCCTTTTATTTCGCATTGCCTGTTTTGCTATGTTTGATGGATTTCTTCGTTCCATTAACTTTCAGTAGCTTTGTGCAATGTCCAGAAGTGTTAAGAATGATTATGTCACCTCTGAATATATGAATTTTCAATTATGCACTAACCCTCTAATGAGTTTGTTTTGAGTTTGGTGTGGAGGAAGTTTTCAAGGATCAAGAGAGGAGGATGATACAATATGATCAAGAAGAGTGAAAAGTCTAAGCTTGGGGATGCCCCGTGGTTCATCCCTGCATATTTCAATAAGACTCAAGCATCTAAGCTTGGGGATGCCCAAGGCATCCCCTTCTTCATCGACAACTTATCAGGTCACCTCTAGTGAAACTATATTTTTATTCAGTCACATCCTATGTGCTTTACTTGGATAGTCTGTTTGTTTTTGTTTTTGTTTGAATAAAATCGGATCCTAGCATTCTTTGTATGGGAGAAAGACACGCTCCGCTGTTGCATATGAACACATGTGTTCTTAGTGCTACTTTTAATGTTCATGGCGAAGGTTGAAAACTGCTTCGTTCATTGTTATATGGTTGGAAATGGAAAATGCTTCATGTGGTAATTGGTATAATGTCGTGAATTATTTGATACTTGGCAATTGTTGTGCTCATATAGATCATGTTTAAGATCTTGCATCATGTACCTTGCACCTATTAATGAAGAACTACATAGAGCTTGTTAAAATTTGGTTTGCATGATTGGTCTCTCTAAGTCTAGATATTTTACTGGTTAAGGTGTTTGAACAACAAGGAAGACGAGTGTAGAGTCTTATAATGCTTGCAATATGTTCTTATGTAAGTTTCTTTGTAACGGTTTATACTTGAGTTTGCTTCAAACAACCTTGCTAGCCTAAGCCTTGTATTGAGAGGGATTACTTCTCGTGCATCCAAAATCCTTGAGCCAAAAACTATGCCATTTGTGTCCACCATACCTACCTACTACATGGTATTTCTCTGCCATTCCAAAGTACATTACTTGAGTGCTACCTTTAAAATTCTATTCTTTGCCTTTACAATACATAGCTCATGGGAAAATAGCCTTAAAAACTATTGTGGTATTGAATATGTTGCTATGTATCTTATTTCTTATAAGTTGCTTGTTGAGCGGTAACGATGTTTCTGGGGACGCCATCAACTATTACACCTTTGTTGAATATCATGTGAGTTGCTATGCATGTTCATCTTGTCTGAAGTAAGGGAGATTTTCATGATCAAATGGTTTGAGTATGCATATTGTTAGAGAAGAACATTGGGCCGCTAACTAAAGCCATGAATCATGGTGGAAGTTTCAGTTTGGACACAAATCCTCAATCTCTTATGAGAATATTATCTGTTGTTGAATGCTTAAGCATTAAGAGAGGAGTCCATTATCTGTTGTCTATGTTGTCCCGGTATGGATGTCTAAGTTGAGAATAATCAAAAGCGAGAAATCCAATGCGAACTTTCTCCTTAGACCTCTGTACAGGCGGCATAGAGGTACCCCATTGTGACACTTGATTGAAACATATGTATGCAATGATAATCCGTGTTAATCCAAGCTAATTAGGACAAGGTGCGGGAACTATTAGTATTCTATGCATGAGGCTTGCAACTTATAGGATGTCTTATACATAACACATATGAATTATTACTACCGTTGACAAAATTGTTTCTATGTTTTCAAAATAAAAGCTCTAGCACAAAAATAGTAATCCATGCTTCCCTCTGCGAAGGGCCATTCTTTTACTTTATGTTGAGTCAGTTTACCTAGTTCTTTCTATCTTAGAAGCAAACACTTGTGTCAACTGTGTGCATTAATTCTTACATGTTTACTTATTGCACTTGTTATATTGCTTTATGTTGACAATCATCCATGAGATATTGATGTCTACGGGTGCTTCTATTCTTGTAGACAGTGTTGGGCCTCCAAGAGCAGAGGTTTGTAGAACAGCAGCAAGTTTCCCTTAAGTGGATCACCCAAGGTTTATCGAACTCAGGGAGGAAGAGGTCAAAGATATCCCTCTCAAGCAACCCTGCAACCACAAAGCAAGAAGTCTCTTGTGTCCCCAACACACCTAATAGGTGCACTAGTTCGGCGAAGAGATAGTGAAATACAAGTGGTATGAATGAATATGAGCAGTAATAGCAATCTGAATAAAATATGGCAGCGAGTAAACATGCAACAGAACAGTAAATAAGCGGTGTTTGCAGTATTGGAAACAAGGCCTAGGGATCATACTTTCACCAGTGGACACTCTCAACATTGATCGCATAATAAATATTAACTTCTCATTTGTGCTACATACACTCTTTTGTTGGATGACAAACACCATTCGTTGTGTAGGGCTACAAGAGCTCCCTCAAGCCGGAGTTAACAAGCGCCACAACATTCGGCATTCATATTTAAGTAACCTTAGAGCATAATAGATCTTTGCAAAATAAACCAAGAACTAACATAGCATACACACTCGTCCACATTACACTATGAAAGGAGGAATAGATCACATCAATACTATCATAATGATAATTAACTCCACAACCTACAAGAGATCGTGATCATAATCTACGACAAGAACCACACGATGCACACACTCGTCACCATTACACCATGCGGGAGGAATAGACTACTTTAATAACATCACATGAGTAGCACATAGACTAGTAGCGATACAAAGCTCATCATATGGATCTCAATCATGCAAGCAATTCATGATATCATTGTATTGGAGTACAGAGAGAGAGATTAACCACATAGCTACCGGTAGAGCCCTCAGCCCCAGGGGAGAATTACTCCCTCCTCATCATGGGAACAGCGATGGCGGTGAAGATGGTGGTAGAGATGGCTTCCGGGGGCAATTCCCCGTCCCGGCAGGGTGCCGGAACAGAGACTTCTGTCCCCCGAATTGGAGTTTCGCGATGGCGGCGGCTCTGGAAGGCTTTCTCGTATCGTGGTTTTTCCGTGTCGAAGTTTTAGGTCAAGACGACTTATATAGGCGAAGAAACGGAGTCGGAAGGCTGACGGGGGACCCACACAGTAGGGGGGCGCGGGCCCCCCCTTGGCCGCGCCAGGGTGTTGTGTGGTGGGCCTGTGGCCCCCCTCTGGCCTCTCTCGGGTGTTCTGGAAGCTTCGCGTGATCCTAAGATCCTGGGCATTGATTTCGTCCGATTCCGAGAATATTTCCTTACTAGGATTTCTGAAACCAAAAACAGCAGAAAACAGGAACCGGCCCTTCGGCATCTCGTCAATAGGTTAGTTCCGGAAAACGCATAATAATGACATATAATGTGTATAAAACATGTAGGTATCATCAATAAAGTAGCATGGAACATAAGAAATTATAGATACGTTTGAGACGTATCAAGCATCCCCTAGCTTAGTTCCTACTCGCCCTCGAGTAGGTAAACGATAACAATGATAATTTCTTAAGTGACATGCCATCATAACCTTGATCATACTATTGTAAGCATATGTAATGAATGCAGCGACAAAACAATGGTAATGTCATGAGTAAACAAATGAATCATAAAGCAATGACTTTTCATGAATAGCACTTTCAAGACAGGCATCAATAAGTCTTGCATAAGAGTTAACTCATAAAGCAATAATTCAAAGTAGAGGTATTGAAGCAACACAAAAGAAGATTAAGTTTCAGCGGTTGCTTTCAACTTATAACATGTATATCTCATGGATATTGTCAATGTAAAGTAATATAACAAGTGCAATATGCAAGTATGTAGGAATCAATGCACAGTTCACACAAGTGTTTGCTTCTTGAGGTAGAGAGAAATAGGTGAACTGACTCAACAAAAAAGTAAAAGAAGGGCCCTTCGCAGAGGGAAGCATTGATTGCTATATTTGTGCTAGAGCTTTTATTTTGAAAACACAAAGAGAGCATAAAAATTAAAGTTTTGAGCGGTGTTTGTTGTTGTCAACGAATGGTAGTGGGCACTCTAACCCCCTTGCCAGACAGACTTTCAAAGAGCGGCTCCCATGAATTATTTTTTTATTTTTGGGTGGCACTCCTTCCAACCTTTCTTTCACAAACCATGGCTAACCGAATACTCGGGTGCCTGCCAACAATCTCATACCATGAAGGAGTGCCTTTTTTATTTTAGTTTTATTATGATGACACTCCTCCCCACCTTTGCTTTCTCAAGCCATGGCTAACCGAATCCTTCGGGTGCCGTCCAACAATCACATACCATGGAGGAGTGTCTATTTAGGTTAATTAATTTGGGACTGGGAATCCCATTGCCGGCTCTTTTTGCAAAATTATTGGATAAGCGGATGAAGCCACTAGTCCATTGGTGAAAGTTGCCCAACAAGATTGAAAGATAAACACCACATACTTCCTCATGAGCTATAAAACATTGACACAAATAAGAGGTAATAACTTTTGAATTGTTTAAAGATAGCACTCAAGCAATTTACTTTGGAATGGCGGAGAAATACCATGTAGTAGGTAGGTATGGTGGACACAAATGGCATAGTGGTTGGCTCAAGGATTTTGGATGCATGAGAAGTATTCCCTCTCGATACAAGGTTTAGGCTAGCAAGGTTATTTGAAACAAACACAAGGATGAACCGGTGCAGCAAAACTCACATAAAAGACATATTGTAAACATTATAAGACTCTACACCGTCTTCCTTGTTGTTCAAACTCTTTACTAGAAATTATCTAGACCTTAGAGAGACCAATTATGCAAACCAAATTTTAGCAAGCTCTATGTATTTCTTCATTAATGGGTGCAAAGTATATGATGAAAGAGCTTAAACATGAGCACAACAATTGCCAAGTATCAAATTATCCAAGACATTTTATCAATTATTACATGTAGCATTTCCCGTTTCCAACCATATAACAATTAACGAAGCAGTTTCAACCTTCGCCATGAACATTAAAAGCTAAGAACACATGTGTTCATACGAACCAGCGGAGCGTGTCTCTCTCCCACACAAGGATGAACTTATTCAAACAAAACAAAAATAAAAACAAACAGACGCTCCAAGTAAAGTACATAAGATGTGACGGAATAAAAATATAGTTTCACTAGAAGAACCTGATAATGTTGTCGATGAAGAAGGGGATGCCTTGGGCATCCCCAAGCTTAGATGCTTGAGTCTTCTTGAAATATGCAGGGATGAACCACCGGGGCATCCCCAAGCTTAGACTCTTCACTCTTCTTGATCATAGTATATCATCCTCTTCTCTTGACCCTTGAAAACTTCCTCCACACCAAACTTTAAGCAAACTCATTAGAGGGTTAGTGCACAATCAAAAATTCACATGTTCAAGGTGACACAATCATTCTTAATACTTCTGGACATTGCACAAAACTTCTGAAAGTTAATGGAACAAAGAAACTCATTCAACTTAACAAAAGCGGCAATGCGAAATAAAAGGCAGAATCTGTCAAAAACAGAACAGTCTGTAAAGACGAAGCTGGAAGGGGCACTTAACTTGCTCAAACGGAAAAACTCAAAACTAATGAAGGTTGCGTATATATCTGAAGATCACACACGTAAATTTGCAGATTTTTCTGAGTTATCTACAGAAACTTCTGCGCGAATTTGTGACAGACAGCAAATCTGTTTCTGCGCAGTAATCCAAATCTAGCATCAACTTTACCATAGAGACTTTACTTGGCACACAAACATGATAAGGAGAGGTTGCTACAGTAGTAACAACCTCCAAGACACAACAAAACAGTAGCAAAATAAACACATGGGTTATCTCCCAAGAAGTTCTTTCATTAGAGCCATTAAGATGGGCTTAGTAATTTTAATGATGATGCTCTCATAAGGATGAGAGTCGCAGCAAAGAGAGTATCAGAAAGCAAGTATGAAACAAATTTAAGCCTAACCCTCTTCCTATGAAAAGGAGTCTTGTACACAAATAAATTCATGAAGAACAAAGTGACAAGCATAAGAAGATAAGACACGAGTAACTTCAAGATTCTCAACATAAAGAGGGGAAACCAAATATTATTAAGCTGCATACAACCGTGTTTCCCTCTCTCATAATAAATTTCAGTAGCATCATTGATGAAATCCACAATATAACCATCACTTAAAACATTCTTATCATGGTTCATATGCATAAGTGTATCATTATTTTTGACATAAGAAAAACTCTTCTCATTAATAGTAATTGGAGCAGGATCATTATTAAGAATTTGAACATGGTAAACAAGTTGCATACTAAGGGTATGGTTTTTGGTAAGCCTATCATAACTATGACAAGTTTCATAAGGATAATTGTAACATGTGTCATATCCATCTCTATAGCGATTATCTAGACCAGAATATGTGATATCATCATTTTCACTAAAAGTAGAGGTCTCAAGTATAGGATCTTCGAGCACAACATCCCCAAGCTTAGAGCTTTCAATATCATCGTTTGAGGGGACATGAATAATGCTATCATCATTACTTTCATAATCAGTACCAAAGAGATTTCCAACATCAAAGTTAGTGTGCTCTTCCAAATCATGATCACTAATATGGGTAAAGGGTATAGGAAGATCATCGTACTCAGATTCATTATCATAATAATCATTAGGAGCAACATACTTACGGTTACCTATTGTTACCTCATACACGCGGGGATATGCCGTTGCCTCTTTCTTCTTATTCCCCCTCTTCTTCTTCTTCTTCTTCTTCTTCTTCTTCTTTTCCTTCTCCTCATTTCCTTCTTTAGGAGGAAGAGGCTTGAAGGGAGGCTTCTCCTCAGGACCTGATTTATTTCCAGAAACAATAGAAGAAACTTGGGAGGATTCCCCCTTTTCATTAATAAGTTCAAAACACACAGCGGTCCTATCATATTTTGGCAAAGTGTCATCTTCTAAAATATTTTGTATGTAAGTATTTGTATGGCAATTATTAATGCAATAAGAAAGACACCCATGCAGGACATCATCAATATCAAGATCCTTAATATCTAACAAAGAAATTTTTCTTGATAACTCTTCACACTTCAAAAATAAGGTAAGTTCATCATGCTGATTAGGAATAATTTCATCATCACAATACAAATTTGCAGCACTCATGGGGTTCGAATTATCATTGGAGGAGCATTGAAAATTAAAATGACCAACTCTATGGCAAAGTTCACACATAAAAGGATAGAGGGCACACACTTTTTCTCCAAGATCATCTAGAGCCCTAGACCATTTTCTAGTTTTCTCATTCCTATGATGGATACAATATTCTTCTTCGATTTGATTAATTCCACAAGGTCTATGTATTCCACAAAAATTAACATGCTTATAGGAAATAGCATTCTTCGAAGTTTGAACATGTTTATTGCAATCATTAATAACAGTTTCATCCTTCATACAAGCCTCTTTAAAAGGTTCATGATACTTATCAAAATTCTTCCTAGGCAATTCAAAATGAGAGGCAAAAGCTTTATAAAGATTTGCAGCAACTTGAGAGTCAAGACCATAGGTAGCACTCATATTTCGAAATTTACCGGATCCATAAAAGTTTCAATGCATTCATAATCATAGTTTATACCTGATTCTTTACCTTTGTCGTTCTCCCAATCTTCGGCGTTCTCCTCGAATCCGATTAAGAAGGTCCCATTTAAACTCTTCTTTATTGCGCGTGAATGATCCGGAACAAGTAGTATCCAGCAAGGTTTTATCTTGAAAAGAAAGTCTTGCATAGAAATTATCAATGATGATATTACCGGGAAGCTCATGATTGGGGCATTTGAGCATTAAAGACTTCAATCTCTCCCATGCTTGGGCAATACTCTCTCCATCATGAGGCCGGAAATTATATATTCGGTTTCGGTCTTTGTGAATTTCACTTGGAGGATAGAATTTAGAATAAAATAGAGGCACAATATCATTCCAATCAAGAGAATGCTCATCCTTCGAGCAGTTTGTACCAATGCGCCGCTTTACCAGACAACGACATAGAGAATAGTTTCTTCTTCACTTCATCCATAGAGATACCTGCACACTTGAATAACCCGCATAATTCATGCAAAAACAGTAAATGATCTCCAGGATGGATAGTTCCATCCCCTTCATAGCGGTTATCCATAACACGTTCAATAATTTTCATAGGGATTTTATATGGAATACTTTCAGTAGGTGCATTTAAAATATCACAAGCATCATTAGAGTTATCGCATATGGGAGATAAAGTATTATCAGAGCAAATTTTCTCCCCTAAAGATGGGAAGCTAAAAAGATCACAAAAACTAGCTTCCCCAAGCTTAGACTTCTCCATAGCATTAGCAAGTAATTGCATTCATACTAATAACATTGCTACTATCATGCAAATAAGGTTCCATAGGTTTTTTAATTTTCGCATCAAACAATTCTAAATTAGGAAAAAGATTAAAAAGCTCACCAAATTTTTTGTTGTTTTCCATTATGCCTAACTAGTGAAAATAAAAACAAGAAACAAAAAGATGCAATTGCAGGATCTAAAGGAAATAGCTTCGAGCACTCACACACCGGCAACGGTGCTAGGAAATAGCTTAGTAGTCGGAGGATGTGAATACCTTTTACCTTACCTCCCCGAGCAACGGCGCTGGAAAATAGCTTGATGTCTACGGGTACTTCTATTCTTGTAGGCGGTGTTGGGCCTCCAAGAGCAGAGGTTTGTAGAACAGCAAGCAAGTTTCCCTTAAGTGAATCACCCAAGGTTTATCGAACTCGGGGAGGAAGAGGTCAAAGATATCCCTCTCAAGCAACCCCGCAATCACGATAGCAAGAAGTCTCTTGTGTCCCAACACACCTAATACACTTGTCAGATGTATAGGTGCACTAGTTCGGCAAAGAGATAGTGAAATACAAGTAATATGTATGTATATGAGTGGTAATAGTAATCTGAATAAAATATGGCAGCGAGTAAACATGCAACAGAACAGTAAATAAGCGGTGTTTGCAGTATTGGAAACAAGGCCTAGGGATCATACTTTCACCAGTGGACACTCTCAACATTGATCACATAATAAATAATAACTTCTCATTTGTGCTACATACACTCTTTTGTTGGATGACAAACACCATTCGTTGTGTAGGGCTACAAGAGCTCCCTCAAGCCGGAGTTAACAAGCGCCACAACATTCGGCATTCATATTTAAGTAACCTTAGAGCATAATAGATCTTTGCAAAATAAACCAAGAACTAACATAGCATACACACTCGTCCACATTACACTATGAAAGGAGGAATAGATCACATCAATACTATCATAATGATAATTAACTCCACAACCTACAAGAGATCGTGATCATAATCTACGACAAGAACCACACGATGCACACACTCGTCACCATTACACCATGCAGGAGGAATAGACTACTTTAATAACATCACATGAGTAGCACATAGACTAGTAGCGATACAAAGCTCATCATATGGATCTCAATCATGCAAGCAATTCATGAGATCATTGTATTGGAGTACAGAGAGAGAGATTAACCACATAGCTACCGGTAGAGCCCTCAGCCCCAGGGGAGAATTACTCCCTCCTCATCATGGGAACAACGATGGCGGTGAAGATGGCGGTGGAGATGGCTTCCGGGGGCAATTCCCCGTCCCGGCAGGGTGCCGGAACAGAGACTTCTGTCCCCCGAATTGGAGTTTCGCGATGGCGGCGGCTCTGGAAGGCTTTCTCGTATCGTGGTTTTTCCGTGTCGAAGTTTTAGGTCAAGACGACTTATATAGGCGAAGAAACGGAGTCGGAAGGCTGACGGGGGACCCACACAGTAGGGGGCGCAGGCCCCCCCTTGGCCGCGCCAGGGTGTTGTGTGGTGGGCCTGTGGCCCCCCTCTGGCCTCTCTCGGGTGTTCTGGAAGCTTCGCGTGATCCTAAGATGCTGGGCATTGATTTCGTCCGATTCCGAGAATATTTCCTTACTAGGATTTCTGAAACCAAAAACAGCAGAAAACAAGAACTGGCCCTTCGGCATCTCGTCAATAGGTTAGTTCCGGAAAACGCATAATAATGACATATAATGTGTATAAAACATGTAGGTATCATCAATAAAGTAGCATGGAACATAAGAAATTATAGATACGTTTGAGACGTATCAATGATCTTCATACTAGAGAATGCACGTTCAGCACTCGCCATTGAAACTGGAAGCGTAATTAGCAAGCGGAGTAACCTCTCAAGCAAATTAAAGATAGCATGTCTTCCTGTCTCCACTAGGCATTGACAAAGACCAATTAAGGTTGATATGTTTTTCAACTCCTCATCCCTTGGAAGCATCCGAAACAAAATGTTTTAGTTGAAGTTGCAATCCATAAATATCTTGTTGGAGGAAATCTGACGGGTAGTACTTTTTCACCATCTCACACATATCATTAGCTTTCAACCCTCTAAATTTGTGTTCTAGGAATCAGTGTGGCACTAGTAGATAAAAGATCCATTACCTTCTCATTGAACCTGCGGTTGATTTCAAATAGTTAAGTGTCCAGTGTTGCACGAAATATTTCCACTCGAAAGTAGTGGTTCCTTGGTGAGCTGATCGGGTTGATGGCTAGCACGACCACCCCGCATGACATAAATTTTGTCAAAGTTAGGAATCTCAATCGAATGCTTTCCACAAAATTCAATAACCATGACAATAAATTCTTCGTAACCATCATCTGATCTCAATTGCTCGAGACACTCTTTTGTTGATGACACTAGACGAATAGCATTCACAATATCTTGTGACTTCTTCTGTAAAGCTTGGCCAAGCAATTCAGTGTAATATCCCAGGTTTAGAGCCAATAAAATGAGAGAACACCAAAGTGTGCATTGCATTCATGCATAGAAAATCCAGGAAATTTTCGCGCTTTCAAATAAAAATTACCACGATGAATCGAAGTTTCACTTGACTTGTCTGGAATTGAAGTAGATCATCAAGTCAAGCGCTATAAACTTCACTGTGATCTTTGCTAAAACCCTGTTTTGGGTAGAAATGGTTTGATCTATGGGCTAGATCAAATAGAAGTAGACTTACAACAAACCACACCTTAAGTAAGGATCAACTACAAGATCTTATAAAGGATCACAACATGATAATTCTAACAACAACACATGAATAATTATTCAACTATAAACCAAAGAACACAATTAATTAAGACACTATTCTATACTTATCTTTTCCATGTCTTTTACTAAATAAACATTTCTACCATGATTCACATGGTATATCTTTTCAACTACAATAATTGAATCCATGTCAAGGGCATTCATATTCATTCTTCATTAACCCTTCACCATTCCAACCTTGTTTCCAAACTCATTTCCATTAAACCTAAAGAAAGGAGAGCACCATTCATATGCTTATATTATCCATTGAATAGAACCTAGCTTAATATTTAAACCTTATCCAAGTGAGGTAATTGTTATTACTAACCAATGTTACAAGTCTAGTACTAAACCCTAATTGACTTAGCTAACCTTTGATGGTAAATGAGAACCTATTCTTCTAGTAATTTAAGTGAGGCATGTGTTGTGATCATTACACCTTGGTAATGATCATAAACCCTAGAGAAAACCCTACCTATCTCAAAGAGCTTAAGCTACATATGTATACTCAAGTATATGGACCAATACTTGATCTTGGAGAAGAGAACCATGATTCACTAATGAATTATTATAAAGCCAAAACTTTGATCATTACAAATTGGGTGATGATCATAAACCCTAAGAATCTGAGTGAGTGTGATGAGAGAAGTAATAGAGAAGAGAGATTAGTGAGGAATGAGTGAATTTTGTCTAATGTATGATCATACCTTGTAAATTTAGATGATAAGTTAAACCTATATGTATATGATCATTAGATCTCACCCTTCTCATGAAATAATAAGTAAGTCACTAGTAGTTAACCAAACCAATCCTCATGCCTGGTGTAGAGTAGTAATGCTATTGTATTAAACCTTGCCTATCCAAACACTTAAGACAAACCTAGCATTGCATTAATACAAGAATTCTATCTAAGTGAGGAGGAATAACCCTAGCCAATTAAACATAACCAAACTTATGCTCATACCTAATCCTAGTTGTGTATCACATTAGTGATCACTACTAAAACCCTAGACCACATCTAAATACCAATCCAAGTATCACTTTGGAATATAAGCAGAATCCTGCCATGCCTCATGCCTATTTTATACTTCAAATAGTGAAGCATTATCAAAACCCTAAACCCTTTCACATAGGATCCACTCCACATAAAACATTGTCATAACTTGTGTATCATGGATCACAAGTATAAGCCAAGCCATATATACTTTAGAACTAAATATCATTTGGTGAGTAGAGTGAAACCAATATCCAATCCTACTTGATATTCCAAATAATTGATTAGTTGACCAATAGGAATAATGTGTTATAGTTTGGACCATCACCTTAGCAATTGAATTAACCAGGATGAGCTTAGGATTTATTCTAAGTAATTCAAACTAGAAGTGCTAAGCAAGATTAGAAAATATAGAGTTTATGCAACCATAATCTTAAACCCTTAAGAATAATTCTACACATAAAATAATGAACCTATTTCATACCCTTTACCATTTGTGAAACTCTAGCCATAATTAAATAATATGTGAGTATTTACTATGGCTAAGCACTTGCAAAATAGAATGTGTTCACCAAGCACATGATCTAAATTTTAAATCATTTAAACAGATTGATTCCTAAATTTAAAGAATTGAGATAAACCATTAAACCCATATCTACTTTATTTATACTTCACCAAAGCATCAATTTAATCAAATATTAAATATTTGTTTGAACAGAACAAATATGCGGCAAGCAACACTATCAAGTTCTATTAAGATTCACATATTTAAGAACCTGCAAAAATAAACAAAATTCAAATTTGAATTCAACTAACAAATTCAAATCAGAAAATAAAATAGAAAATAAATAGAAAAGAGATAAGAGAGAGGACTTACCTTATCTGGACCGCAACAGCCCACACAGTAGCCCAAGTTGAGGCCCAGCCCGCGAACGAAGTCGACCCATCACTAGCGTACCTCTTCCGTTCCTTTAAAATTCGCGTATGGTCATTCGTCGTCGTCGTCTTCTTCTACGGCGTCAACACCGCAGAGAGGAGCCAGTAGGCCACGACCTCGTTGATGATAAGCTCGTCTCGGACGTCGTCAGTAGTCTCAGAACCTCGCTCAATCATTCTCGCGTCCATCCTATCCACTTGCGCTAAGATTCGTGCTCGAATCATGTTGATAACCAACACTCCATCCGCGCGGCCATCGTCGTCGTGGCGCCATTGCCGACCATCTCCGAGTCTAGAAAATCACGTGAAGGACCGCCTAAGAACCCTAATCCTCCGAGACCCTTTCAATTTCATTCTCGCTTCCTGAAAATCCCTAAGAACCCTAATCCTTCATGGCATCGTCGACTGGAGCCACCACGGAGGCTGTCGCATGGACATGGAGAAGCGCATCGTCGAGGAGAGCATTTGGGAGGAGCCCAGCATCAAGGGGAGGTCTTTGTAGCCTGAATCAAGTCGTTCCCTTTCACTCGGGTTCATCGGGAAATCGTCAATCGCCGTCGTCTCTGTCGACAATCGCCGGTGCCGACCACACCTTGAGCTTCAGCGTAAGATTGCGCATCCATAGACCCCTACTTTGCATCTTCTCGCCGTCTGTAGCCTATTCTCTCATTTTGGCTGAAGCCGCCGCCGCAGAGATTCTCGCCGGCGTTGCTCCGGTGATCCTCTAGGTAGGACGACCACACCATCGTATTCAGTAGATCGAGGGGAGTCGGAAACACCCAGTAGTCCATCCCGGGAGGCCTTGGATCGGCGTCTCCGTCGTGCCCTGCCTCGCCGGCATTGAGCCGCCGGCAGGGTGACGTGGAGGAGAGACCCATTGGTCGTGTTGACTCAGCTCAACTGCCAACGAGGCAGGTGACCTGGACTAGGTCCCACCTGTCTGTGACTAGAACTAGGTTTTGACCGGTACATGTAGTATTTCGATTTAATTTAAAAACCAATAAATAGATGAAACTTTGCAAAATCATATAAAATTCATTTTAGCTCAGAAAAATATAAATAATATATCAAAATGCTCACAAAAATAAACTCTATTCAACTAAAATATAAAATAAAAATGTGTGTCAAAATAAAAATTCACTTATTGTTAACCTTATTAATTATGCCATTTCATTTGTTTAAAACACAATTGGAATTCAATAATTATTTAAGTGTCAAAAACAAATAATAGCTATTCATTAACTAAATAAAATGTTAAGATTAGTTGACTTTATCATAATTGCATCCACTTAAATATTAGTGATAATTCATAAACCATAATTTGCAAATTACCATTTTCTATTTTCTTTAAATAATAATAAATCAAGAAAATACTAAAGGCTAATATTATTTTGATAATTCAAAACTTGTTTACTTAAACATATTTAGTTAACAAGTTAATTATTTTAAAACCTAATAACAATTGTTAAACCTAGTTTTTAATTAAACCTAAATAGGAGTTACCCTAATTATTAATTCTTGTGAAAACTAATAAAATGCTAAAACCATTATTGATTTTGTTTCAAAGTAATTAGATAACACACCTATATTGCCAATCATCATTTTAAGAGTTGTACCATAATTTAGAAACCCTAGTTTTAATTTAAGTAAGGTCTTGACCCCATTATTTTATGTGTTCATCTTTAATAGTTGCAATCCTAAAACCTTAGGGGTTTAGCCCATATGAGCATCTAAGTCTCATCTATACCTATAAAACCCTAGTAAGAAACATATGAATGCATGCTTATGATCCACTAGCATAAAATCAAGTCACATGAGATTATCATTTCATGTCCCTATTCTTAATTAAAACTTATATGATTCCCTAGTGTCACTTAGGAGCAAACCCTAACTTGTTAAGTGGATTAGTACCATTGATCACCACTCCTATATACCATACCATTAGGACCAACCTCAACCATCAAACCCTAATAGAGTCCTAGTGATGAACCCCAACACCAATTTTGGGTAGTAATGCACATAACATGCTCCTATCCCACTAAACCCTACTTAGAAAGTAATAAACCACTTAGCTTAGAAACCCTTAGTGATTACTTAGTGAAGCAAATGTGAAGCCATAATAAACCCTAACTCATAGCAACACCTTGACCATCATTCTTTGATATGATACCCATAATCAACCATAGTAATAAACATGCTAATACTTGCTACATATAGACCAATTCTATTTAAGAACCCAACTAGTTCCTATTAAAGAACTAAATGAATCCAATAGTAAACTCTAGAAGCCCATAACTCCTATTTATAATAGTTCTTGTTCTTATTTAACCTGTTCTTCAAAAGTTATTCTTTTGAAGTACAAATGTCAATCAAACCATAGAAGCCATAGTTCTTATTTGAAATACTTACTATTTCTTAATTAACATGTTCTTCAAAAGTTATTCTTTTGAAGTATAGTATAAGTAATCATCAACCATGTTCTGTAGAACTTAAAATTGACAACTGTTCTTTACATATTGTTCCACCACTATTCTTTATGTGTGTGCTTGTTATGATGTCTTATATCACTTGGTTATGATGCTAATATAACCAAACCCTAATAAGAACCTTGTTTTAGAACCATTCTAAAAGTGCAACCAACCCTAAAGAAATCTTTACAACTCATACATCCTAAATCATCAAGGTTAGGTTACGCTCGGGACTATTGCATCTCATACTATGCATTATAGCATCTTTGCCAGTTCTTTAAACATTGTCCTTACCGGGAAGGGAACTACGAATGCGGCGAGAAAGGAACTCCGTGAAGTTCTAGTCAACCCGTGAAGACCGACGGGCATAGTTTTCATAATAAAATAAACTTTTGAAGAAATTTTTATGAAAACTTGCATTTTCCTATGACTTCCTGGTCTATGGCCGTAGCTAGTGCATGATACACCTAATTCCTAATATGAACTTGCTGAGTACGCTCGTACTCATCCCACTCTTCAATCCCCTGCTTAGCTATGGAGTCACCGGAGGAGGAACTACCGTGGAACTCGAAGACAAAGAAGTCAACTGCAACAAGATGAAGAATACAATCAAAGAAGTCAATGGAGTCAACTTCTGCATCAGCTAGCGTGGAAACTTAGACAAGTTATAGAAGGGAATCTTCCCCTAATCCTAGCACCTAAGTAGCTAGATTTCTATAGCCAGCCAAGTAGCTCCTAAGCTAGGGTTAGCAATTAGTTGGACTACGAGTCATTCTTCTGGAGCTTTATTTGAAGTTTTACCTCACTGTAAAGTAGGAGGCTATGTTGATCTTCTGTAAACAGTTCGTGTATCCTTCTATAGACATACCTTGGACTCACATATGTTTCGTTGTACCACTCGAGGGATGTAATTTGAGTGGACTGGTGTTTCACTTGTGTTATGTCAACGACTTGTGTACTACACCATGCAAGTGGTACGCTCGGGTCACCGCATTCAGCTTATCTCAAATATTTCCTTCATCAAACATCAGGTGAATATGAACTCATAGGAGGACATGTTGCTCGAAACAAGTGTCCGCATCTCCACGAAGTGAACCCATTGATTGATCGGCAGCTATGTCCTGGACAATAGAGTAAACAACACCAAACATCTCCATAAGGTCAGTAAACTCGAACCAAAATGAGAACCCCACCTCGTGTCTCCTCGTTCTCTTAAGAGCGCGGATCTGGTTTGCTCCTTGACCCGTATCGACGCGAGCATTAGCAATTGCAATTTCTAGTTCATCTAGTTGGGCTTGATGGAGCTCGTCATGGCGCTTTGAAGACGAGTCAACGGTGTTAATGATAAAGATCAATTTCTGGAAAAATTGAGAAACTGAAATAACTTCTTTGGAAGCATCAACAAGAGAAAGTTGCAAGCGGTGGGCATACCAATGGACATAGTAAACATATGGGCATTCTTGGAGGAAAAGAGCTTGCAATCCATTCAATTCACCTCTCATGTAGTTGGCCCCGTCATAACCTTGTCCTCGAAGGTTTTGAATGTCAAAACCATGCCGTGATAAAACAAAGCTCAATTCTTCTTTAAGCCATGAGGGAAACTGACCAAACCAATTGTACTTGAAGCGGCGTTGATGCCCTTTTTGATGGGTTCGTTGCATGGAAAACAAAAAAATTCTATCGTGAACATGAACAAAAACCAAGATCCAATCTAGCAAGAAGCAAGATCTAATCTACCAAGATCGAAGCAACGAGAAGATCATGAGACTAACCCTCGAAGATTCCAAAGCCTACGAGATTAGATCTCATTGTTGATGTAGTCCATCGTATGTGTTGCAATCCGCAGAGCACTTCCGTACTCGGTCGTGCGTACGGTGTCGATGAAGCCCGTCCTCTCCCCGTTCCAGCGGGCACCAGAGGTGGTGGTGGTGGAGGAGAAAAAGCTGCAGGGCTTCGCCTAAGCCGGAGTAGACTATCGATGGGAGAGAGAGGCGGCCATAGGTCAAGGGGTGAAGGAGGGCTGCGCCCCTGCCCCTCCCCTCTTTATATAGGGGGGGGGGTGCGGCCAGGGCTGCCTTGGCCCTTCCTCCAAGCCCTATGGCCGGTAGCCAAAGGAGGGAAAGGGGGAAACTTGCCCCCAAGTTGATCCCCCTAGGGTTTTGGTAAACCCTAAGGGGTGGCCGGCACTGGGCCCTTGGGGCTTGGTGCGCCTGGCCCATTAGGGCAAGGCAGCACCCCCTCGGCCCATGTTGGCCCCCTGACAAGGTATTAACTTGTCAATGCCTACAGATTGTAGACTAGGGTTTAGCTGGATGTAGAGGGCAAGTAGATCTCGAAGGTTTCAGCCGAAAAGTACTCGACGAATATGAAACTAGCCTTGGCGACGAATCTGCTTAAAGTTGCGACTCGCCCAGTTAATTGTTGTATTTCTTTCAACTTTGTTGGCTTCCTCATTGTTACGATAGCTTGGATTTTTTCGGGATTTGCTTCAATCCCTCTTGCTGAAACCAGGAACCCAAGAAGTTCTCCCGCAGGAACGCTGAAAGAACACTTCGTCGGATTCAGCTTGAGGCAAAACTTGTCGAGATTGTCAAAAGTTTCTTTCAGATCCTCTATCAACGTTGTCCCGTTTTTTGAAGTTATAACGACATCATCAATGTACACTTGTACATTTTTACCAATCTGTGTTGCTAAGCACTTCTGCATCATCCGTTGATATGTTGCTCCCGCGTTTTTCAGACCAAAAGGCATTGTTCTGTAGCAAAACACGCCATACGGTGTGATGAACGCTGTCTTGGCTTCGTCATCTTCTTTTAATCTGATCTGGTTATAACCAGAATATGCGTCCAGGAAGGAAAGACGTTCGCATCCTTCCGTGGAGTCGATAATTTGATCGATCCTTGGGAGGGGAAAGTGATCCTTTGGACAGTGTTTATTGAGGCACGTAAAGTCGACACACATGCGAAGGACTTTCGTGTTTTTCTTTGGCACCATCACTGGGTTAGCTACCCAAGTGGCCTCTGTAGATATTTCTTTAATAAAACCAGCTTCTCTCGAGTCGATCAATTTCCGACGGCATGGCTTTGCGGTTTGGTTCGAAAAACGCCGCAAAGGTTGTTTGATTGGTCTCGCTATTGGATCCAAGTTTAGGTGGTGCTCGGCAAGTTCCCTAGGTACTCCCGGCATGTCAGCTGGACACCATGCGAAGATTTTCCGGTGCTCACGGAGGAACTCGACGAGCGCGCTTTCCTATGCGAGGTCCATGTTTGTCGCGATGGACGTCGTTTTCTTCGGATCCGTCGGGTGGATCTGCACCTCCTTGGAATCTTTCGTCGTGTTAAAGGTTGGTTCCTTGCTAAATCTCCCTACATCTGGCAGCACATCATAATCAGTCGTGACCCTTGACGCCATGTACTCTGCTTGCATCCCGAAAGTTTCTGATAGTCGATGAAAATCCTTGTCGCATTTATCGGCTAGCGCGAAGCTTCCTTTGACTGTGATTGGTCCCTTAGGTCCAGGTAACCTCCATAGCAGATACGTATAATGTGGTACCGCCATGAACCTCGCATATGCTGGTCGTCCCAACAAGGCATGATATTGCGACGGGAAATCCACAACTTCAAACTCCAACCTTTCTATCCTGTAATTTTCTCGGGTCCCAAACTGAACGTCGAGATGAATCCTTCCCAACGGATAACTCGGCTTCTCTGGTGTGATTCCATGGAAACGCGTGTCAGTTGGTTTTAGGTTTGCCAGGGATATGTTCATCTTCCTCAATGTATCTGCATACATAAGGTTTAGACTGCTGCCTCCGTCTATGAAAACTCGGGATACGTCGAATCCTGCGATCACCGCTGGCAAGATAAGTGCTGACTGCCCTGGTCGAGGAACTTGCTGCGGGTGATCCGCAATTGTGAAGCCGATATCCTGTCCCGACCAATTTAGGTACTCTATTGTTGGTGGAGGCATCTTCTCTGCCATGAACACTTGCCGCGATATTACCTTCTGAGCCCTGTTAGATGGCCTAGCTTTCTGAATCATCGAGACCGCGCCATTGGAATTAGGATCAACATACGGAGGTGGGTGTGGTGCTGTCGCTATTCTGAGCTGGTGTCGATTTTCGTCCGTGATCGCGGGAGGAGGTGGTAGGTGGATCTCACTCCTAGGCCCTTGGGGGTTTCTATTTGCTGCTTGAGCGTTGGCTATCCCTGCTACCCGTAGCATTGCTTGAAAATTACGACAGTCCTTCTGCAAATGTCCTGACTGCCTTCTGCCATTGTTGTCGAGATAAAAATGCATCTGGCATGGCCCGTTCATCATATCTTCGGGAGTTACGAAAGGTCTTTGAAACCTTGACCCGCTGTTTTGCCTGTTATTTCGAGAGTCATCTCTGTTGTCGCCTCGCTGCTCATTACTTCTTTGATATTCATCTCTATTGTTTCCTCCGTTGTTTCCTCGAAAACCAGCCGATATTTGGCCAGGAGCATCGTAACTCGAGAATTGCCGCGGAAATCGCCTTCTATTTTGAAAGTTTCGGCTGCGGTCCTCCTCTGGTGACCTGTGTCGCTTGTTGTGAATAGCATCCTCTCCATCTGCCCATCTGTTTGCTATTTCCATCAATGCTGACACTGTCCTTGGGTTAGTTCTCCCCAAGTATTCGACAAAATCTCCTCGCCGAATTCCTGCCACGAACGCATCTATTGCTCTCTCGTCAGATATGTTCTCTACCGAGTTTTTGATGATGTTCCATCTTTGGATGTACTTTCTCATCGATTCATCATGTTTTTGTCGACACGACCTCAACTCTTCAAGTGATGCCGGTTTTTTGCAGGTTGATCGGAAGTTCTTGACGAACACATCCTCAAAGCTGTCCCAGTTCGTCGATGGATCCGTGAGGAAGTTTCTTTATCCAGGATCTTGCGCCTCCGGCTCAGGTGTATTTGAATACTCTGCATGGTCGTTGCCCCTGGTGCCACCTATCAACTTCACCGTCTCCGTGTAATCGACTAACCAATCCTCAGGATCTTGCAGGCCATCGAATTTCTTGAAACTGTCGGGTAACTTGAATCCTGACGGGACTCGAGTTTTTCGAACTCGTCTCGTAAAACACGGGAGTCCGCACATATCTTCTTCGGCAACTTCTGGTGAATGCCGATGTTCTCTTCTTTCTTGTCGCGCTCTATCCACTCTGGCCTGGGTCGTTGTGTCTCTAACTCCACTTGCTCTCGGTGGATATTGCACTGTTGTAGTAGGTCGCGGACTATTTTGCCTTGCGGTTCCTTCGGGAGGTGTAGCTGCGAACGCTGCTCCCATGGCT
>NW_025901014.1:0-40446 GCF_022539505.1 Lolium rigidum | reverse complement strand
AAACAAGTATTGCGATAGATTGTATGCGATGTAAAAGAATAGGACCGGGGTCCACAGTTCACTAGAGGTGTCTCTCCCATAAGATAAAAGCATGTTGGGTGAACAAATTACGGTCGGGCAATTGACAAATAGAGAGGGCATAACAATGCACATACATGATATGATAAATATAGTGAGATTTAATTGGGCATTACGACAAAGTACATAGACCGCTATCCAGACATGCATCTATGCCTAAAAAGTCCACCTTCGAGGTTATCATCCGAACCCCTTCCGGTATTAAGTTGCAAAACAACGGACAATTGCATTAAGTATGGTGCGTAATGTAATCAATAACTACATCCTTAGACATAGCATCAATGTTTTATCCCTAGTGGCAACAAGCACATCCACAACCTTAGAACTTTCTCATCCATTGTCCCGGATTTAATGGAGGCATGAACCCACTATCGAGCATAAATACTCCCTCTTGGAGTTAAGAGCAAAAACTTGGCCAGAGCCTCTACTAATAACGGAGAGCATGCAAGATCATAAACAACACATAGGTAATAACTTGATAATTAACATAACATAGTATTCTCTATCCATCGGATCCCGACAAACACAACATATAGTATTACGGATAGATGATCTTGATCATGTTAGGCAGCTCACAAGATCCAACAATGAAGCACAATGAGGAGAAGACAACCATCTAGCTACTGCTATGGACCCATAGTCCAGGGGTGAACTACTCACTCATCACTCCGGAGAGCGACCATGGCGGTGAAGAGTCCTCCGGGAGATGATTCCCCTCTCCGGCGAGGGTGCCGGAGGTGATCTCCAGAATCCCCCGAGATGGGATTGGCGGCGGCGGCGTCTCGATGAGGTTTTCCGTATCGTGGCTCTCGGTACTGGGGGTTTCGCGACGAAGGCTTTAAGTAGGCGGAAGGGCAACACGGGGGGCCACACGAGGGCCCCACACGCCAGGCCGGCGCGGCCAGGGCTTGGGCCGCGCCGCCCTAGTGTGGCGGCGCCTCGTGGCCCCACTTCCTTTACCCCTCGGTCTTCTGGAAGCTTCGTGGCAAAATAGGACCCTGGGCGTTGATTTCGTCCAATTCCGAGAATATTTCTTTACTAGGATTTCTGAAACCAAAAACAGCTGAAACAATGAATCGGCTCTTCGGCATCTTGTTAATAGGTTAGTGCCGGAAAATGCATAAATACGACATATAATGTGTATAAAACATGTAGATATCATCAATAATGTAGCATGGAACATAAGAAATTATCGATACGTCGGAGACGTATCAGTACGCTCAAGGTAAGACGGGTCCAACACGATGTCTTTTGTCTCCTTAGTTGGCTTGAAAGCCGGTGTGCCCAAATTGCCACTCATTGCCGCTAAGCTCAACTATGAGGACTGAGCCAGCGCAACCGCAGTTTGCATCCTTCTTTTTTCCTCTGCTATCACCAGCGATTCTGCCAGATTTGATCCGGCGGAGGCAGTTTCCAGTGAGACCTTGTAGTTTCCCACCACAGTTAAGGGTCCACGAGGTGCCGGCATCTTCATCTTGAGATACGCCGTATGAGTTGAGGCCATAAACGATGCCAACGCCGGTCTCCCCAGCAATGCATGATAAGGACTGTCCAGGTCCACCATCTCAAACAGAACATTTTCCACCCGGCAATTATCACGTCCTCCGAATGAGACATCCACCCGGACTTTTCCCATGGGCAAGCAGGACAGTCCCGGAACAATTCCATGAAACGTTGTGTGAGTTGGTTGTAGCATGTTTTCTGTGATTCCCAGTGTATGCATGGTGTGTCGGTACATTATGTTTATGCTGCTCCCATTGTCTATCAGCACCTTGCTGAACTTGACTCGAGTCGTTGGCCCATGCATGATTGGGTCTACAACAAGAGCATAGCCACCCGGATTCGGCATTATCTTGGGGTGATCCTTGAACGACCAAGAGATTTCTTGATCTGACCACAGCATGTATTTTGGTACCGCCGGCATCACAGCGTTCACTTCCATGGAACGACGATGTAGGCTTTGCCTGTCTGTTGGCTCAGTGACGAACACAACACAGCATACGTCCGGATTCTTGTAAACGTTACGGCCCAAAGGTGCCGGTGGAGGTGGTTGGCCATTGCCTTCTCCCACCTGATGGACTTGCTGGTACTGCTGCCGGTTTGGCCGAGGCTGTACGGGTAGAGCATTTGCTCCGGTAAGCGGTGGTGGTGGTGGTAGTGGGTGTTAGTGTAACATACCTTGCGATGGTGGTAGTATCGTGGTACAGCCTTGCGCTTGCGCATCTTTTACCGCACCTTTCAACATCAAGTACTTGGTCCAAGAACAGTCCTTCGTCAGATGATTTGACGGATTAGCCGGATTCGGAGTGTGCCACCGGCAAGGTTGGTCCATAGCTGCTTCCATGGTGTATTTCGCATGTTCTTGCCAATTCTTTTTCTGGCCCCACGGCTTCTTCTCAACCCATTGTTTTTTAGGACCTGCCCACGGCTGCGATCCGGTTTTTTGCCTCTGGCTTCCGCTGGCGCCGGAATTATCCTGCACCGCGGCTACTTGTTGCCCATACCTTCTATCCGGAAAATCTTCCCTTCTTTTGTTGTGCCGGTTATCCCGGTATTGCTCTTGGCGCTGCTGAGGCTGGTTTGTTTGTTCCGGCTCAGCTTGTACCGCCGGTTGCATTGGATCTCCCAACGCATAGTTATCCGCCACTCGTATCATTTCTGCCAAAGTAGTTGGCATGTTTCTCTGTAGCTTTTGCCATAGTGGTGAACCTCTTCTGCACCCATTGCAAAACCAAGCAATGGCTTGTGCCTCGATTACTCCTTCACAAGAGTTCCTTATGGAGTTCCACCGGGTTAGATAATCCCGGTCTGTTTCATGCTGACGCTGCACGCACAAGGAGAGCTGCTGAGGCTTGTTTGGCCTCCGGTAAGTACTGCTGAAGTTGCTCACAAAAGCTTCCTCAAAGTCCAACCAACCATTTATGGTTCCTGCCGGCAGGTTGTTTAGCCAGATACGTGCCGGCCCTACCAAGAAAGATGGAACAATTCTCACGGCCCACCGCCGGTTTCCTCCACCGGCAACGGTTCCTCCGTCACCAGCAACATAAACTGCGGTCACATAATCCGCAAGCCAATCTTCCGGCTTAGTTGAGCCATCATATGTTTTTGTGTCCCGGGGCAACGTGAAGTTGCGAACCGGTGGTTCCTCTTTCATGATGCGTGGGCCAAAACACTTGGGACCCGGAGGACCTTCTGCCTTGACCATTTCAGATAAATACATCCTATCCAGCCTGTGCCTCGCATCCTGGTCTGGTAGGCATCTTTCTCCTAACCGTGTCCCTAAAGGGTTCCGGTAGGCTGCACCTCTTTCAATTCCTGAATCAGCTTCATCGTAACGTTCCGGTACCGCAGCCCTTGCCTGCCGGTACCTTGGTGGGGGCACTTCCTCCTCCACATACGCTCCTCTTGGCGCACGATAATTTTGCCCGCTTTCTTCTCTAGCGGCATAATCATTTCCGGCATAGCCCTTTCCGGCATAGCCGCGAGCTGCCCCTTGGCTTTTCCTACCGGCCTCGTGTCGCCCGGCTTGTTGTTTTCCGGCATGAACCGGATCATATACAGTCATTTGCTGCGCATTCACCTCTTTTTCTTTTCTTTTGTCCGGATGGGGGGACGATGCCTGCCCATGGGACTTGCTTCCGGCATTCCTTGTCGAACGTGCGGATTTTGAAGCCGCAGCCTTGTTCAATTTAGCAAGCTGCTCGGCATTTTGCTGCTCGATGGTTTCAAGCAACTCTCTAACACGCTCTTGCTGCTTTGCCAAAGCCTCCCCGGAAAGTGATTCACACAGCTCTACTGCTGCCTTAGCAGCTTTGATGGTTTTATCCGGACTGCTGTACTTAGGTTTCTCTACGATGCTCAACGATGCAGAAGTACTTTTTCCGGCAAGAATCTCCTTACGCAGATCCTGATCTAAGTTACGAGCTCTAAGCAGGTTTTCCGGTATCCTAGCGGCCTGAGCGCTAACAGAAGCAAAGCCATGGGCAGCGTTATACTCACGTAGGGTTAGGTTCAGCTCGCGCTGCGCCCGGACGATGTCGGCGCCGTTCGCGAGCAGCTTCTGCCGTTGCGCCTCCAGCTCTGCCTGAGCCGCTGCCGGGTCGATGTTCTGCGCGATGGGCGTAGCCAACACGCTCATGGCCGCCTGGAGAGGAGTTTCCGGTGGCGGTGCGGATGCACCTGCAGCCACCTGGTCGCGCTCGGTCGGCGGCTTGGCCGGGCGCGTGGACTTCGTCGGTCTTGCGCCTTCCGCCGCAGGTCCTTTGCCGGCGTCGCCCGCGCCAACGACCAGCACCTCGACGCTGTCGGCGACGTGGCCGTCGCGAAGCGCAGATCTTGGCGGGTCCTGAGCCACCAGCACCGGCGAGAGGCACTGGCGCTCAGGGACGGTGCCGTAGTAGACGAGGATGTTCTCGAACTCGATGACGCGGCCGTTCCTGGGGAACTTACTTCCGTTGGAGAAGCAGCCCGTGTTGTCGTTGATGAAGCGCATGTCGCGGATGCGGTTGACGAGCGCGGTGACGACACGCTCGCCGCCGACGGTGAGGAGGCCCGCTCGAATATGAACTCCAGCAAGCGCCGCTACTGGCCCCACGGTGGGCGCCAACTATCGTCGTGGTGAACAGACAGATGCCATGGGATGGCTTAAGTTGGGGCCGAATGGACGCTAGAGGATTCGGGGGAGGGTTTTTGGTATAGATGGAGAGGTTTCCGGATGGATTCCTCAAGAACTTGGCCTTGGCCGAAGGTAGAAGATGATGAACTCAAGAACAAAGACAGCACTAGATCTCTCTATTTCATGGTCATAAGAGCTTACAGGTTTATGTGTACAGCGTAACACATTGGACGTCCCCGCGATGGGGTGTGCCCCCTCTCCTTATATAGGGGAGAGGGTGGCTTACAGGGGAAGAAACCCTAAGAAACCCTAATGGATCTTTGACCAGACAAACTACTTTACAAAGCTACTTTAGCTACCGGTGATGCCGGTACCCCTTTAATCAGAAATTGTGACATCCTCCGGCACCTTTTATGTCATTCTTTGCCTTTGGCGTCATGGCTTCGATTAAAGCTGAAGTGCTTCGCTCATCTTTGTCTTCTAGCTCTGGAGAGCATCTTTGACCAGTCTTGCCGACGTGCTACAGTGTAGCCTGTTCCGGTACTTCGGTAGGCTCTTAGCTAGTCCCGGTATCCCCCTCCTGGGATACCGGTATGATTCTCTGAATCAACCTTCGTTATCCGGAATAACATTTAAACCGGTACTTTGATGGCTAAAACCAGGTTTTGGCATGCCTTTGGCATACCGGGGGTCATCCCCCCAACATAACATGCTCAGATGAAGAAGCTCAAATTGAATGAAAGTTGCGTACATATCTGAGGATCACTCATGAATTTTCGCAGATTTTTCTGAGTTTCCTACAGAGAGATCTACTCAAATTCGTGACAGCTAGAAATCTGTTTCTGCGCAGAAATCCAAATCTAGTATCAACCTTACTATCAAAGACTTTACTTGGCACAACAATGCAATAAAGTAAAGATAAGGAGAGGTTGCTACAGTAGTAACAACTTCCAAAACACAAATATAAAACAAAAATTGCAGAAATAAAATAATGGGTTGTCTCCCACAAGCGCTTTTCTTTAACGCCTTTCAGCTAGGCGCAGAAAGTGTCACTCAAGTATTATCAAGAGATGAAGCATTAACATTAGAGTTGGGAGTTTTCTCAACAATGCATTGTATCTTGTCTATGTAAGTTTCAGAGGCTCCTCTTTCATTACTTTTAGGCTTACTATCCTCCTCAAATAAATTTTCAGGAACAATCCAATCAAAATTCTTTTCTAGTGCCTCATGCATTCCTATGAGCTTAAGAGGTATTGGTACTTTAATCTCCCCCTCACAATTGGTTTTATTAGTGTACTTTAGCCTATCTTTTTCCATCTTTTCAAGGGTACTTGCAAAATTAGTATAAAAGCCAAGCATCTTATGTTTAATAAAGACTTTTCTAGCTTCTTTAGCTACATCACCAAATTCTTTAAGAAGGGTTTCTAAAACAAAATCTTTCTTCTCTCCTTCTTCCATATCAGAAAGTGTAAGAAACATATGTTGCATTATAGGATTAAGATTAACAAATCTAGCTTCCAACATGTGCACTAAAGAGGCAGTAGCAATTTCATAAGTAGGAGCGAGTTGTACCAAGGATCTATCTTCAAAATCTTTAACCATACTAACATGTGTGAAAAAATCTTCTATATTATCTCTTCCAATGATAGACCCACGCCCTACCGGTATATCTTTCAAAGTGAACTTAGGGGGGAAGCATGATGAAATAAACAAAAGATAAATAAAGTAAATGCAAGTAACTAATTTTTTTGTGTTTTTGATATAGAGAAAGCAAACAAAGCAGAAAATAAAATAAAGTAAAGAAATACAATAAACAAAGTAAAGAGATTGGATGTGAGAGACTCCCCTTGCAGCGTGTCTTGATCTCCCCGGCAACGGCGCCAGAAAAAGAGCTTGATAACGCGTGAAGCACACGTCCGTTGGGAACCCCAAGAGGAAGGTGTGATGCGTACAACGAGTAAATTTTCCCTCGGTAAGAAACCAAGGTTATCGAACCGGTAGGAGATGAAGGCCACGTGAAGGTTTTTGGTGGAGGAGTGTAGTGCGGCGCAACAACGGGGATTCGGCGCCAACGTGGAACCTGCACAACACAATCAAAATACTTTGCCCCAACTTAACGAGTGAGCTTGTCAATCTCACCGACTTGCTCGTAAACAAAGGATTAAACATATGGTGTGGAGAATGATGTTTGCTTGTGAAGAACAACAGAGAACAGAGTTTGCGTAGATTGTATTTCGGATGTAAAAGAATGGACTGGGGTCCACAGTTCACTAGTGGTGTCTCTCCAATAAGATAAATAGCATGTTGGGTGAACAAATTACGGTTGGGCAATTGACAAATAGAGAGGGCATAACAATGCACATACATATCATGATGACTAATATGAGATTTACTTAGGGCATTGCGACAAAGAACATAGACCGCTATCCAGCATGCATCTATGCCTAAAAAGTCCACCTTCGGGTTAGCATCCGCACCCCTTCCGGTATTAAGTTGCAAACAACGGACAATTGCATTAAGTATCGTACGTAATGTAATCAACACAAATATCCTTAGAAAAAACATTGATGTTTTATCCCTAGTGGCAACTGACACATCCATAACCTTAGAACTTTCCGTCACTCGTCCCGAGATTCAATGGAGGCATGAACCCACTATCGAGCATAAATACTCCCTCTTGGAGTTACAAGTATCAACTTGGCCAGAGCCTCTACTAGCAACGGAGAGCATGCAAGATCATAAACAACACATATATGATAGATCAATAATCAACTTGACATAGTATTCCATATTCATCGGATCCCAACAAACACAACATGTAGCATTACAAATAGACGATCTTGATCATGTTAGGAAGCTCACAAGATCTAAACATGATAGCACAAGAGGAGAAGACAACCATCTAGCTACTGCTATGGACCCATAGTCCAAGGATGAACTACTCACGCATCAATCCGGAGGCGGGCATGATGATGTAGAGTCCTCCGGTGATTATTCCCCTCTCCGGCAGGGTGCGGAGGCGATCTCCCTGAATCCCCGAGATGGGATTAGCGGCGACGGCGTCTCTGGAACTTTTCTCGTATCGTGGCTCTCGGTACTAGGGTTTTCGCGACGGAGAGAATAAATAGGCGAAGGGGCAGAGTCGGCAGGCGGCCGAGGGGCCCACCCCACAGGCCGGCGTGCCCCCCTTCCAGGCCGCGCCGCCCTAGGGTGTGGGGCCACCTTGGCCCCTCTCTGTCTCTCCTTCGGTGTTCTAGAAAGCTCCATGGAAAATAAGACCGTGGGCTTTTGTTTCGTCCAATTCCGAGAATATTTCCTGTGTGAGATTTCTGAAACCAAAAACAGCAGAAAACAGGAACCGGCACTTCGGCATCTTGTTAATAGGTTAGTGCCGGAAAATGCATCAAAATGATGTAAAGTATATATAAAACATGTGAGTATTGTCATAAAACTAGCATGGAACATAAGAAATTATAGATACGTTTGAGACGTATCACTCAGCAATCCTTTTATTTACTATGGGCATAGCTTTTTATTGGAGATGCGTCATAGAATGCTCACTATAGTTCGCTGTAAATTTTCACCATGAATGATGCATGGCTTAAGTTGGCCGCCTAGGCATTTCTCTAACATATATACAAACTCCATGGACTTACAAATTTTCATTTTATTTCACACCGCTGGGCATCCATAAACAAAAACCATGATATCAACTAAATAGGAATAAGTGCAATGTTGAAAGCGTGCCCCATTAAAGCATGGTTGTGCTAACTCCCAACTCGTAATTTGCAAGCATATAATCTTCATAAGATAGTCACAATGGCTCAGGTTTATTAAGTGCAAGAAAGTAAATGTGCCATCAAATTTGTGAGAGATTTACTAACTCATTTTCTCATGACAAAATTTAATTTAGAAGATGTATAAAAACATGATGAATATACATGGAATAGCAATGATGCTAATAGGTAGATATGGTGGACACAATTGGCAAACTTTGGTTTTCGGTAGTTGGATGTGTGAGTAGAGCTCATACTCAGTACATGCGAAGGCTAGCAAAAGACTGGGAGCGACCAACTAAGAGAGCAATAATGGTCATAATCATGCATAGCGACAAAACATTATTAATCAAAGCATAAAGTGATATTACAAGTCAAAAACTAAATGATCATAGAGGATTTAGTTGACTGGTGGTAGTCATAACATGGTATAAGCATGTGCCAAGTCAACCAAATGAAGCATCAAAGGAGAATACCACAATATTATGCTTTGTATGATGGAAACAACACATGATTCGTTCAATAGCACATTATGCACTCTCAGCTATTTGATACAAGTCATGCTACAACAATAAGTACTAAGAATATAATAAGAATAGCATCCAACATGACATACCAAAGTCTATGATACAGTCTAGACAAGCTTCCTTTTGCATCACTATAAACATGAAACATTTTACTCGTCTCCAACACCAATCAATTTATTTGACTCTCATAGATAATAATCAATAAATACCAGCGAGCTAATCATACATGAATAAATAAAACTAACAAGCTCTTAACAAAATAAGAATGGAAAACCAAGAGCTAAACGCAGTACTAGCAAACTAGAACACCCGCAGAACAATTAGAGCGTTCTATGCAAAGTGTGTCATTCTCCAAAAACAAATATTCTGGGATCCAACCATATGCTACCTCAAACAAAACAAAACAAAACAAAAAACGAAAATAAAGACGCTCCAAGAACAACACATAACATATGAAGCAAAAAAAAAACATATCGTCTAGAAAGATGACCTAATGCTTTGTTGATGAACAGGGGATGCCTTGGGCATCCAAAAGCTTTGAAGTTTGTATCTCTTGGATATTTATTGGGGTGACATGGGCATCATAATCTTGAGCTTTTGTCCATACTTCATCTCATTACATCATTCTTCTCTCCCTACACTTGAAAACTTCCTTCATACAAAACTTCACACAATTTTATTAGCAGTATTAGTACAATCAAAATAATAAATTCACTTGAGTTCAGTTCTAACATATATCAAACATATATTAAAACATTAGCTACGATAGAAACTTCTTCAAAAATCTCTTTCCTGAAAAGAACTAAAAAAGAAAGAGATTAAGAGGCAAATACTAATAGTGGCAGAAATCTGTCAAAACAAAACAACAGGTAAAGATTGATTTTTTTAGAAAATCTTCTGTTGCTCAGATTGAAAAGTGTTCAACTAATTAAAGTTAGATAATAACCTCGGACATATGCTAAAAAATTGGAAGCTCAAAATTATGGTCTGTCTGGGAATACAAATGTTTATGGTGACAACATAGAATCCATTTTAGGACAGCAACTTTCCCAAATCTTACTTTCTTCCTGATACGTCTCCGACGTATCGATAATTTCTTATGATCCATGCCATATTATTGATGATACCTACATGTTTTATGCACACTTTATGTCATATTCGTGCATTTTCTGGAACTAACCTATTAACAAGATGCCGAAGTGCCGATTCTTTGTTTTCTGCTGTTTTTGGTTTCGAAATCCTAGTAACGAAATATTCTCGGAATTGGACGAAATCAAGACCCGGGGTCCTATTTTGCCACGAACCTTCCGGAAGACCGAAAGGGATACGAAGTGGGGCGACGAGGCGCCGCCACCATAGGGCCGCGCGGCCAAGGGGGCCCGCGCCGCCCTATGGTGTGGGCCCCTCGTCGACCCTCCGACTACGCCCTTCCGCCTACTTAAAGCCTCCGTCGCGAAACCCCCGATGCGAAAAACCACGATACGGAAAACCTTCCGGAGACGCCGCCGCCGCCAATCCCATCTCGGGGGATTCCGGAGATCTCCTCCGGCACCCTGCCGGAGAGGGATTCATCTCCCCGGAGGACTCTACACCGCCATGGTCGCCTCCGGAGTGATGAGTGAGTAGTTCACGCCTGGACTATGGGTCCATAGCAGTAGCTAGATGGTTGTCTTCTCCTCATTGTGCTTCATTGTTGGATCTTGTGAGCTGCCTAACATGATCAAGATCATCTATCTGTAATACTCTATGTTGTGTTTGTCGGGATCCGATGGATAGAGAATACCATGTTATGTTAATTATCAAGTTATTACATATGTGTTGTTTATGATCTTGCATGCTCTCCGTTATTAGTAGAGGCTCGGCCAAGTTTTTGCTAGTAACTCCAAGAGGAGTATTTATGCTCGATAGTGGGTTCATGCCCGCATTGACACTTGGGACAGTGACGAAAGGTCTAAGGTTGTGTTGTCTTTGTTGCCACTAGGGATAAAACATTGGCGCTATGTCCGAGGATGTAGTTGTTGATTACATTACGCACCATACTTAATGCAATTGTCCGTTGCTTAGCAACTTAATACCGGAAGGGGTTCGGACGATAACCTGAAGGTGGACTTTTTAGGCATAGATGCAGTTGGATGGCGGTCTATGTACTTTGTCGTAATGCCCAATTAAATCTCACTATACTTATCATGACATGTATGTGCATTATTATGCCCTCTCTATTTGTCAATTGCCCGACTGTAATTTGTTCACCCAACATGCTTTTATCTTATGGGAGAGACACCTCTAGTGAGCTGTGGACCCCGGTCCATTCTTTTATACTTGAAATATAAATCTGCTTGCAATACTTGTTTTTTCTGTTTTCTCTGCAAACAATCATCTTCCACACAATACGGTTAATCCTTTGTTACAGCAAGCCGGTGAGATTGACAACCTCACTTGTTTCGTTGGGGCAAAGTACTTTGGTTGTGTTGTGCGGGTTCCACGTTGGCGCCGGAATCCCTGGTGTTGCGCCGCACTACATCCGCCGCCATCAACCTTCAACGTGCTTCTTGGCTCCTCCTGGTTCGATAAACCTTGGTTTCTTTTCGAGGAAAACTTGACTGCTGTGCGCATCATACCTTCCTCTTGGGGTTCCCAACGAACGTGTGAGTTACACGCCATCAAGCTCTTTTTCGGCGCCGTTGCCGGGGAGATCGAGGACACGCTGCAAGGGGAGTCTCCACTTCTCAATCTCTTTACTTTGTTTTTGTCTTGCTTTATTTTATTTACTACTTTGTTTGCTGCATTATATCAAAACACAAAAAAATTAGTTGCTAGCTTTACTTTATTTACTGTCTTGCACTCTATATCAAAAACACAAAAAAATTTAGTTACTTGCATTTACTTTACTTGATTCATCATGTTTCCTTTTAATTTTACCACAAAAAACACACCGGTAGGACAAGGGTCTATAATTGGGAGGAACAATATAGAAGAATTTTTCACCCATGTTAGTACCGTTGAAGATTTTGAAGATAGACACTTGGTAGAACTTGCTCCTACTTATGAAATTGCTGCTGCTTCTGCTTTAGTTCGCATGTTGGAAACTAAATTTGTTAATCTCAATCCTATAATCCAACACATGTTTCTTACACTTGGTGATTTGGAAGAGGGGGAAAAGAAAGATTTTGTTTTAGAAACCCTTCTTAGAGAATTTGGTGGTCTAGCAAGAGAGGCTAGAAAGGTCTTTGATAAATTTAATATGCTTGGTTCTCATACTAATTTTGTTGGTCTCCTTGAAAAAATGGACATGGATAGAATAAGGTACACTAATAATATTAATGATGGTGGGGAGATCAAAACACCAATACCATGTAAACTCCTAGCTATGAATGATGCACTAGAACATAACTATGCTTGGCTTGTTCCTGAAAATTTGTTCGATGAGAGTAGCAAGCCCAAGACTAATGAAAAGGGAGACGCTGAAACTTATGTATCCAATATACTATGCATGGTTGAGAAAACTCCAAACCCCGCTGTAGGTGCACTACCCTTCGATAACACTTGAGTTACACTTTCTGCGCCTAGCTGAAAGGCGTTAAAGAAAAGCGCTTATGGGAGACAACCCATGTTTTTACTACAGTATTTTTGTTTTATATTTGAGTCTTGGAAGTTGTTTACTATTGTAGCAACCTCTCCTTATCTTAGTTTTGAGTTTTGTTGTGCCAAGTAAAGTCTTTGATAGTAAAGTAAGTACTAGATTTGGATTACTGCGCAGTTCCAGATTTCTTTGCTGTCACGAATCTGGGTCTACCTCCCTGTAGGTAGCTCAGAAAATTAAGCCAATTTACGTGCATGATCCTCAGATATGTACGCAACTTTCATTCAATTTGGGCATTTTCATTTGAGCAAGTCTGGTGCCCTAATAAAATCCATCTTTACGGACTGTTCTGTTTTGACAGATTCTGCCTTTTTATTTCGCATTGCCTCTTTTGCTATGTTGGATGAATTTCTTTGATCCATTAATGTCCAGTAGCTTTATGCAATGTCCAGAAGTGTTAAGAATGATTGTGTCACCTCTGAACATGTGAATTTTTATTGTGCACTAACCCTCTAATGAGTTGTTTCGAGTTTGGTGTGGAGGAAGTTTTCAAGGATCAAGAGAGGAGTATGATGCAATATGATCAAGGAGAGTGAAAGCTCTAAGCTTGGGGATGCCCCGGTGGTTCACCCCTGCATATTCTAAGAAGACTCAAGCGTCTAAGCTTGGGGATGCCCAAGGCATCCCCTTCTTCATCGACAACATTATCGAGGTTCCTCCCCCGAAACTATATTTTTATTCCGTCACATCTTATGCACTTTGCTTGGAGCGTTGGTTTGTTTTTGTTTTTGTTTTGTTTGAATAAAATGGATCCTAGCATTCACTTTATGGGAGAGAGACACGCTCCGCTGTAGCATATGGACAAGTATGTCCTTAGGCTCTACTCATAGTATTCATGGCGAAGTTTCTTCTTCGTTAAATTGTTATATGGTTGGAATTGGAAAATGCTACATATAGTAATTCTAAAATGTCTTGGATAATTTGATACTTGGCAATTGTTGTGCTCATGTTTAAGCTCTTGCATCATATACTTTGCACCCATTAATGAAAAAACACTTAGAGCTTGCTAATTTGGTTTGCATATTTGGTTTCTCTAGAGTCTAGATAACATCTAGTATTGAGTTTTGAACAACAAGGAAGACGGTGTAGAGTCTTATAATGTTTACAATATGTCTTTTATGTGAGTTTTGCTGCACCGTTCATCCTTGTGTTTGTTTCAAATAACCTTGCTAGCCTAAACCTTGTATCGAGAGGGAATACTTCTCATGCATCCAAAATACTTGAGCCAACCACTATGCCATTTGTGTCCACCATACCTACCTACTACATGGTATTTATCCGCCATTCCAAAGTAAATTGCTTGAGTACTACCTTTAAAATTCCATCATTCACCTTTGCAATATATAGCTCATGGGACAAATAGCTTAAAAACTATTGTGGTATTGAATATGTACTTATGCACTTTATCTCTTATTAAGTTGCTTGTTGTGCGATAACCATGCTTCGGGGACGCCATCAACTATTCTTTGTTGAATATCATGTGAGTTGCTATGCATGTCCGTCTTGTCTGAAGTAAGAGAGATCTACCACCTTAATGGTTGGAGCATGCATATTGTTAGAGAAGAGCATTGGGCCGCTAACTAAAGCCATGAATCATGGTGGAAGTTTCAGTTTTGGACATATATCCTCAATCTCATATGAGAATAATAATTGTTGCCACATGCTTATGCATTAAAGAGGAGTCCATTATCTGTTGTCCATGTTGTCCCGGTATGGATGTCTAAGTTGAGAATAATCAAAAGCGAGAAATCCAAAATGCGAGCTTTCTCCTTAGACCTTTGTACAGGCGGCATGGAGGTACCCCATTGTGACACTTGGTTAAAACATGTGCATTGCAAAGATCCGGTAGTCCAAGCTAATTAGGACAAGGTGCGGGCACTATTAGTATACTATGCATTAGACTTGCAGCTTGTAAGATATAATTTACATAACTCATATGCTTTATTACTACCGTTGACAAAATTGTTTCATGTTTTCAAAATAAAAGCTCTAGCACAAATATAGCAATTGATGCTTTCCTCTTTGAAGGACCATTCTTTTACTTTTATGTTGAGTCAGTTCACCTATCTCTCTCCACCTCAAGAAGCAAACACTTGTGTGAACTGTGCATTGATTCCTACATACTTGCATATTGTACTTGTTATATTACTCTATGTTGACAATTATCCATGAGATATACATGTTACAAGTTGAAAGCAACCGCTGAAACTTAATCTTCCTTTGTGTTGCTTCAATACCTTTACTTTGATTTATTGCTTTATGAGTTAACTCTTATGCAAGACTTATTAATGCTTGTCTTGAAGTACTATTCATGAAAAGTCTTTGCTTTATGATTCACTTGTTTACTCATGTCATTACCATTGTTTTGATCGCTGCATCCACTACATATGTTTACAAATAGTATGATCAAGGTTATGATGGCATGTCACTTCAGAAATTATCTTTATTATCGTTTTACCTGCTCGGGACGAGCAGAACTAAGCTTGGGGATGCTGATACGTCTCCGACGTATCGATAATTTCTTATGATCCATGCCATATTATTGATGATACCTACATGTTTTATGCACACTTTATGTCATATTCGTGCATTTTACTGGAACTAACCTATTAACAAGATGCCGAAGTGCCGATTCTTTGTTTTCTGCTGTTTTTGGTTTCAGAAATCCTAGTAACGAAATATTCTCGGACTTGGACAAAATCAAGACCCAGGGTCCTATTTTGCCACGAACCTTCCAGAAGACCGAAAGGGATACGAAGTGGGGCGACGAGGCGCCGCCACCATAGGGCCGCGCGACCAAGGGGGGCCCGCGCCGCCCTATGGTGTGGGCCCCTCGTCAGCCCTCCGACTCTGCCCTTCCGCCTACTTAAAGCCTCCGTCGCGAAACCCCCGATGCGAAAAACCACGATACGGAAAACCTTCCGGAGACGCCGCCGCCAATCCCATCTCGGGGGATTCTGGAGATCTCCTCCGGCACCCTGCCGGAGAGGGGATTCATCTCCCGGAGGACTCTACACCGCCATGGTCGCCTCCGGAGTGATGAGTGAGTAGTTCACGCCTGGACTATGGGTCCATAGCAGTAGCTAGATGGTTGTCTTCTCCTCATTGTGCTTCATTGTTGGATCTTGTGAGCTGCCTAACATGATCAAGATCATCTATCTGTAATACTCTATGTTGTGTTTGTCGGGATCCGATGGATAGAGAATACCATGTTATGTTAATTATCAAGTTATTACATATGTGTTGTTTATGATCTTGCATGCTCTCCGTTATTAGTAGAGGCTCTGGCCAAGTTTTTGCTAGTAACTCCAAGAGGGAGTATTTATGCTCGATAGTGGGTTCATGCACGCATTGACACACGGGACGATGTGACGAAAGGTCTAAGGTTGTGTTGTCTTGTTGCCACTAGGGATAAAACATTGGCGCTATGTCCAGAGGATGTAGTTGTTGATTACATTACGCACCATACTTAATGCAATTGTACTGTTGCTTAGCAACTTAATACTTGGAAGGGGTTCGGACGATAACTCGAAGGTGGACTTTTTAGGCATAGATGCAGTTGGATGGCGGTCTATGTACTTTGTCGTAATGCCCAATTAAATCTCACTATACTTATCATGACATGTATGTGCATTATTATGCCCTCTCTATTTGTCAATTGCCCGACTGTAATTTGTTCACCCAACATGCTTTTATCTTATGGGAGAGACACCTCTAGTGAACTGTGGACCCCGGTCCATTCTTTTATACTGAAATATAAATCTGCTGCAATACTTGTTTTTTCTGTTTTCTCTGCAAACAATCATCTTCCACACAATACGGTTAATCCTTTGTTACAGCAAGCCGGTGAGATTGACAACCTCACCTTGTTTCGTTGGGGCAAAGTACTTTGGTTGTGTTGTGCGGGTTCCACGTTGGCGCCGGAATCCCTGGTGTTGCGCCGCACTACATCCCGCCGCCATCAACCTTCAACGTGCTTCTTGGCTCTTCCTGGTTCGATAAACCTTGGTTTCTTTCTGAGGGAAAACTTGCTGCTGTGCGCATCATACCTTCCTCTTGGGGTTCCCAACGAACGTGTGAGTTACACGCCATCACTTCCTATTAGAGGCTATTATTGTCACAAAAATGAAATAAAAATGATAAGAAGAGGTTATTACAGAGGTAATAACTTCCAAGACTCAACAAAAGAAAAATTAAGGAAATAAACATGGGTTATCATCCAAGAGTGCTTTTCTTTAATGCCTTTCAGCTAAGCGCTGAAAAAGAGTTAGCATCAAGTATTTTCGAGTGAAGAAGCATCAACATCATAACTTGTTCTAATAATAGACTCAAAAGGTGACTTTTTCCTTTTTCTAGGGAAGTGTTCCATATCTTTCTTCAGTGGGAATTAATATTTAATAATCTCATTTCTCATATCAATAGCAACACCAACAGTTCTAAGTAACGGTCTTCCCAAAATAATTGAACAAGAAGCATTGCATTCAATACCCAAAACAACAAAATCAACAGGGACACAGTTATTATTAACCATAATAAGAACATTGTTAACTCTCCCCAAAGGTTTCTTTGTAGCAATATCAACAAGATGAACATCCAAATAACATTGTTCCAACGGTGGCAAATCAAGCATATCATAGATTTTTCCAGGCATAACAGAAATGCTTTCACCAAGGTCACGTAAAGCATTGTAATCAAAGCCATCTACTTTCATCTTAATGATGGGCTCCCAGCCATCTTCTAACTTTCTAGGAATAGAAGCTTCACGGTTTAATTTCTCATCTCTAATTTGCATGAGAGCATCTGTAATATGTTTCGTGAAAGTCATATTTATAGCGCTAGCATTAGGACTTCTAAAAAGATTTTGTAAGAACTTAATTACTTCAGAGATATTGCAATCATCAAAATCAAAGTCATTATTATCAAAGGTAAAAGGACTATTGTCTCCCATACTCCGAAAAATTTCAGCACACTTATCAGAAACCGTTTCAGTGGTTCTAGGAAATTTTGTAGAAGGAGTGGGGACTTTTCCTACACTAATTATTTTAACATTAATAGTATGAGGGTTGATAGCATTTCAAACTTCATTACTACCGGTGGTGGTGATGGTACAAACTTTTAGTCATATTATTGTTTCTAGCAATTTCATCCTCTCTTTCCCACCTAGCATGCAATTCCGCTAGCATCAATTCTAACTTGAATGACATTCAAAGTTTTACTTTATTTAACATCATGAGGCATAAACTTTAATTTAAGAAATTCAACATCATGAGAAAGGCTATCAACTTTAGAAGCAAGAACATCAATTTTGCCAAACTTTTCCTCAACAGATTTATTAAAAGCAGTTTCTTTAATAATGAAGTCCTTAAGCATGACTTCAAGATCAGAGGGTGCACTTCTATTGTTGATGTAGGAATTACCATAAGAATTTCCATAAGAATTACCATTATGAGAAGGATATGGCCTATAATTGTTGCTACCAAAATTATTCCTATAAGCATTGTTGTTGAAATTATTGTTTTTAATGAAGTTCACATCAACATGCTCTTCTTGAGCAACCAAAGAAGCTAACGGAATATTATTTGGATCAACATGTGCTTTGCCATTAACAAGCATAGACATAATAGTATCAATCTTCTCACTCAAAGAGGAGGTTTCTTCGACAGAATTTACCTTCTTACCTTGTGGAGCTCTCTTGGTGTGCCATTCAGATTAATTTATCATCATATCATCAAGTAGTTTTGTTGCAGCGCCCAATGTAATGGACATAAAGGTACCTCCGGCAGCTGAATCCAGAAGGTTTCTTGAAGAAAAATTTAGTCCTGCATAAAAAGTTTGGATGATCATCCAAGTAGTCAGTCCATGAGTGGGACAATTCTTTACCAAATATTTCATTCTTTCCCAAGCTTGAGAAACATGTTCATTATTAAATTGTCTAAATTTCATTATGTCACTTCTCAAAGATATAATCTTAGCAGGAGGATAATATTTTCCAATAAAAGCTTATTTCCATTTAACCCAAGAATCAATACTATTTCTAGGCAAAGATAGCAACCAATCTTTACCTCTCCCTCTCAAAGAGAAAGGAAACAATTTCAGTTTTATAATGTCACCATCTACATCCTTACACTTTTGCATCTCACAAAGTTCAACAAAAATATTAAGGTGAGAAGAAGCATCATCAGTACTAACACCAGAAAATTGCTCCTTCATAACAAGATTTAACAAAGCATGTTTAGTTTCATAGAAAGCTGCTTCAGGAGCAGGTGGAGCAATAGGTGTATAACTAAAATCATTGTTGTTTGTGCTAGTAAAGTCACACAACTTAGTATTTTCAGGAGTACCCATTTTACCAAAATTAAAACAGAACAACAGAAATAAAAGCTATAATAGAAACTATTTTTTTGTGTTTTTGATATAATGAAGAAAATAAGACAAAGTAAAATAAACTAAGAAAAACTATAACAAAGTAAGGAGATTGGAGATGAGAGACTCCCCTTGCAGAAATTCTCTTTCTCCCCGGCAACAGCGCCACAAAAAGAGCTTGATGAGCGCAGATTGCACACCGTTGGGGAACCCCAAGAGGAAGGTATGATGAGCACAGTAGCAAGTTTTCCCGCAGTAAGAAACCAAGGTTTAATCGAACAGTAGGAGAAAGGCGTGACTTCTGAAGGTGTTGCTAGCTGACTTGTGGCAGGGCGCACTACCGGCGTCAGCAACAACTTGGAACCTGCACACAACACAACCAAAATACTTTGCCCCAACTTATAGTGAGGTTGTCAATCTCACCGGTTTTGCTGAAAACAAAGGATTAACCGTATAGTTTGGAAAGAGATGTTTGTTTGCAGTGGAATTAAAGAGAACAATTCTTGCAGTAAGTAAACAGAACATGATGATTGTATCAGTGTAAAAGAAAAGGACCGGAGTCCACAGTTCACTAGAGGTGTCTCTCCATAAAGAAAAATAACATGTTGGGTGAACAAATTATAGCTGGGCAATTGGTAGAATAAAGACCGTACATGACAAGATGATTACTATGAGATTCGTTTGGGCATTACAACATAATACATAGACCGTAATCCAACTGCGTCTATGACTATGTTGACTGCCAAAACCCACCGGCGGGCAGCGGCCTTGTCAACACCGTAGAGCCGGGAAGAGCCTAGAGCTGCGGCTGGCTGAGACCCCTCCGAGCGACGGCCCGCAATGCTCTTCTGGTCACACGCGGCGTTGCGAAGTGCAAGGGCGTGCCACCGACCTATACCCGGTCGGGAAGGTGATGAGGATGCCTCGCTTAGTTTCTGCGGGGCATACATGTAAACGTTAAATACGAGCCTCGATCGGCTCTCGGGTAATCTGTGAATCGGCTCAAAGAGCCGATCCACCCATGATCCGTACGGGGTGCACGAATACTTGGTGGTCCTGCTTGATCAAGATGAAGCTAATGAGATCTACGACGATTTAGGGTTTTCACCGCATAATCGGATCATCCTACTCCGGGTTGGGCCTTGCGGCCACGCACGGTGCTCGTAAGCCGATCCTAAACAAGGCCAAAAAACCAACATGAAGTTGATCCTAGGAACATCCCGTTTAGGACTTGCGAACGCCACCCTACGTGCCATCGGATCCTCCCCCTTTGTAAGGCCTAACTATTGCGGATATTAAACTAATCCTTGTAGAACAAGGAGCAATCGTAACGGATCAGATCTACTAAATAATGATCAAGCGGGGTGCCGCCCCCACACCTGAGATAGGCGTGAGGGCGGCTAGATATGCAAGGGTTGCACTACGTAAGCATGCTTAAACGAAGAACAATGCTAACCCTAACACATCTAATGATAACTACGTTGCTCGCCATCAAAAACGCTTCGGTACGAGCAACGCATGAACAACGTGGGGCTTGTGCTTGCCTAGATCGCAAGATGCGATCTAGGCGACATGTCGCTACCGATAGAAACCCTCGAGACGAAGGAGTTGGCGATGCGCCGAGATTGGTTTGTTTTTGGGGTTGAACGTGAGTTGTTGTTTATTCCATAAACCCTAGGTACATATTTATAGTCCGGGGGACTTTCTAATGAGGGCGTGCACTAAACCGTGCACGAGTAAGATTCTATCTCTTATCTAAAATAATAAACTACTAAATAAAGATACACGGGCAATTCAGCCCAAAACCCTTCGTGCCGGGCCGCCTTAGAATTCTTCCACATGTAATCTTCCAAGCCCGGCCCACCTCCGGATTTGTCTAAAATCTGGTGATAACACATGCCCCCCTGGTTTTGGAAATAACATTTCCAAAATCATTACGCTTTCCCTTCGAAGGGTCATGTCGTAGCAGAAGCGAGCCGTTACGAGCATCCGTCATCATTATGCCCTGTCTTCTCAGCTTCTCTAAAAATTCTGACAGCTTTAGCATCGATCCCTTGGAAGCTGTAATGGCATTAAACCTTCACCAGATTTCTCATTATTTAACCGTGCCGAGTGGTTAGCTCTCTCTCCATCCTCTATTCCATCCCAGCTATCGGCACCAAAAAACCCTCTCCTCCTGTAGCAATGTCTTCCTCTTCCTCTTCCTTCTCAAAACTCTTCCCCCAATCTTCGCCGAAGAAGAAGACCGAGGACAGCCTCCACCCCGCAGTGAATCCCTTCTCCTCCGACAAGGAGGAAAAAGAAGGAGGAGCAGCGAAGGCCAAGGCCTCTCCTTCCACCCAGCTCCCGCCGAAGAAGCGCCCCCGCATGTGGGCGGATAGCGAGGACGAAGATGATGACGAAGAGGAAGAGGAGGAGGATGACTCCTCCTCCTCCATCGGGTACCCGCCGACCAAGCGCTTCCGCTCCTGGGCGGACAGCGAGGATGATGATGATGACGAGGAGGAAGAGGCTCCGGCCAAGGGATGGGGCAGCAGCGACGAGGAGCTCCCTGGGAGCAGCGCCGACGACACCGACGGCGGCGATGACGAGGACAGCGACGACTAGTAGTATAGGACTAGTGGTAGCGGTGCACTAGGCACCAGATCCCTCTTTTGAGAGCCATCGGCTCTTTCTTGTAAAGCCGCTCCTTGGAATTAATGAAATTGTTCTTTCTATTCATCTTTTAATCGCTCCAATTCCATTCCTTCCGTTTGTCATGCTAAGACCGATAGCAACGCGTCGGACTTCTTTCCTTTTCTTGCAGCAACAGCACAGTCCAAGCCCTGTACTAGACGACGGCTTTTCCTTCCCAGTTCCTCCCTGAGACGACCATGATGCGGCCGCGGCCGAGGTGACTACGATCGGCTCTTAAAAACGAGGGCATCTTCCGGGCTTGTTGCCCCCGAGTCTTAGCCGAGGCAAAACAGAGCTGTATGGACTCGGGGTCGATCATGTCTGAGGGAGCTTCTTACGCCAAGCTAGCCGATTTGAACATAAATCGGCTTCCCAAAGCAGAAAGCCTTCAAAGCGATCTGCCCCCCGAGCTTTTTCGGTTCTGCCGGCCAGAAAGGTTCCTTTCCTTTGATGGACTTGAAGAGAGGATCTGAGCTTCCAAACTACCCCATTGAGGAGTTCCTTCATAAACACTCTCCCTTTGTGCTCCATTGACCCTCTGATCGCAACAGTTACTCCTCTTGAGTCGATGGCCATGCATCGGCTTTCATGTCCTTAAGTCGATGCCTGCTGCATCGGCTGTGCTCGAAAATTTTCGAATTTTCACTTTTATTACGGCCGACCTGTGCACCGGCCCCCATATTCCAATACCCATCAACAAAAGATGAGATGCTTCGTTGCATATCCTCGTATCTTCATATACCAGGTGCCCCCCGAGCCGATTCTGTCAAGAAAATTGATGGTATCGGCTCTGTTGGATAACATGTTGAACCCAGGCAGAAAGGTAGGTGAGGATAATTTTGGCCGATTGCTGGAATCGGCCTCCACGTTGCTTGCTCGTTGAAGGTTTTGTAAGTTCCCTTCGTAAACTTTTTTGGGGCCGATCACAAGGATCAGCCTCTCCTGGTTTGCTCATTGGTTTGATCTTGCTACCTGGTCAGGCTGGATGAAACTAACCCAACCTCTGACTTGATGCGCTTGCTGTCGTCCACCTTGAGTGCTCCGGAGAGTCGTGGAGGGCTAAGCTCGTCGGCAAGACGAGTACCATGTTTGTGCCGGCCGATGTCTCATCATCGGCTTTCCTCTGTTTGGGGCGCCACTCCATTTTTCGTGGACGACCCTCTTCATCCAGGGTTCGCTGAACCTTTGCAGCCAGATCAGGCCGTGCCTTTCTTAGCGTATGTAGGTACAACCTTTCGGCTTCCTCTAGGCCGCGCAATCGCTGAACCCTGCGCTTTTGGGAACGGCTGAGTCCGTCAGGGCACCACCTTGGCCGGTGGTACCTGTCTTCTTCCACTTCTCCCTCGTCTTCTGAATCTTCAAGATCTGCCCAACGAGGTGACTCGGCGCGTTTGCTTTGTGGCGGGAGAGGCCCTAGGCGCTCGAACACGGACACGTTGGCTGCCTCCTTCTTTTTCGATTGCATTCGGGCAATTGCCGATTGTGGGCAATCGGCTCATTCCTGAATCCCGGCAGTGTACGAAGAAGGGGCGGTCCCAATGCCCGGCGTTGTCGTCTTGCTCCCTTGATGCTTCCGTGGCACGGCGCTCGTGCTCCTCCTCATCGCGATTCCGCCGACGATGTCTTCGGCTTCTCTAGCCAAACGATCTTCTCTATCATCGTAATTGGACCGTCGGCGTTGGTCATACTGACTAACATATTTGTCGAGGAGGTGATCAGAGAGGGGTCGCTGATATCTTATATTCTTCACCTCTCCCTCTGTGACATAGCGCTTGCCATCATGACGGAGCCGATCGCGTGGAGCGGCCTCCTCGGTGTCCTTGCTATGAGAGCAGCTGCCCTCATCTCCATCTTTGCCAGAGTGGTTTCCAGGTCCTACCATGTTGATGCTGAACGAGGGACCCGGCTGGCAACCTTCAGGGTAGATGATTTCTACCATGTTAACGGCGGGGAAGGGTTGGGTGTCGACCTTCATGGCGTGCTGGTTGAAAATTAGCCGCCCCTTCTCTATCGCCGCTTGGATGTGCCGACGCCACACCCGGCGGTCGTTGGTGGCATGGGAAAGCGAGTTGTGGAATTTGCGGTACGGCTTTCCGTTTAGCTCCTTCGCCGTGGGGAACTTGAGACCTTCGAGGAATCTTCAACTGTTTCTCCTTGAGCGAGGAGGTCGAAGATTTGTTCGGTCTTGGTCACGTCAAAATCAAATCCCCTGGGCGGCCCTGGTGGCTTTACCCATTTGCAGGCCACGGGGGTTCCCCCCTGAGTCCACTCAGCCACTGCTATCTCTTGGCCTCCCGCGGGCACTTCATCCTCCTCCGTATCGACCATAACTACTGCACGCTTGAACTTGTCTTGGTACGGGTCGGGGTGGCGCTGTTCATATGCTGATAGTTTCGAACCATGTGCGCCGGCGAGGGATAATCTGCTTGGGAGGCCATGTCCTTGAGCTGTGTTGCAAGGCCTGCTACTGCCAACTCGATTGCTTCCTTTTCGGTTATACGAACCGAATAACATCGGTTCCTAAGATTCCTGAAGCGGCTGGATGTATTCTCGTCACCGTTTCCCCGCGCTTCGACGTAGTTGTGCTAGATCGGCAATGCCGGACTCGGAAGCTTCGAATGGTATTGCATATGGAGCTGTTCTTCCAATTGCTTCCAAGGCTCGGATGGAGTTTGTCGGCAAAGAGGTGTACCATCCAAAAGCCGATCCCGTGAGGGACCGTGAAAAGAGCCTCACGCGTAGCTGATCCGACACCGAAGCCGGTCCTAGTTGAGCCAAATATCGGGCGACGTGCTCGATGGAGCCGGAGCCATCCGATCCACCGAATTTGGAGAAGTCGGGGAGCCGATATTTAGGTGGCAGCGGGATCATCTCGTAATCGTCGAGGTACGGCTTGGAATAGCCGATCGCCCTTCTTTTCGGCATCATGCCGAGCTGGTCTCTCGGTATGGTGCGATCCGATCCGCTGTGCTTGGCCGTAGGAGTTGCACTGCGAAGATTCGCCGGGGTGGCGTACTTGGCCTGCCATGTTTGCTTTTCCGGCTACGAGCCGGCTGCGGGAGGCTGGGCTCGGGAGTTTCGTCGGTGTGGCGTATTTAGTTAGCCATGTCCGCTCTGTCGCCGACGTTCCTCCGGTCTTCGCCGGAGTCCCCGATGCTTGTGGCCTGGTTTGTGAGTGCCCGGTCACCACAATCCGGCACATACATGCACGCGTATCCATGAGGGATCTCCTTAGGTGCCTCCATTAAGAGCTGGTAGTCACTAGGGTCGCCACCAATCCTGTAGACGAGGAATGCCGGTGTAGTCGGCACTTCGGCGAGTGCTTGCCAACGCAAATGGCAGCGGTGGTCGGGACTCGGAATGGTAACTCTCCTTGATGAGTCCCGAGAGCTGGTCCGACGGCGAGTGCGGTGGCTCATGATCTCCTGGATCACGCGCGGAGCGACACGCTCCAACACGTTGACCAAGTTCTCGAGTGGCGGTGTAGCGAGTGAGCCACCGGGTAGTTGATCTCTGCCGCGGACCCACGGTGCGTTCCTCCGACGGGGTAGAGAGGTCTATTCCATCGAGCGCACCTTGCGGTGAGAACCCCTTCCATCGATGCCACCGGAACGGGTTCTGCGAAAAGAGCCGATGAGGTCGGCTTCGAGGGTAGCCTTGATCTCGTTGTATTGCTTCTTGAGGTCGTCGGGCGGATCCCCGTAGGTGAGCGGCGTGCCGTCCGCCATCTCGGATGTAGATGGCGATGTGGTTGATGTAGACGATTGTCCCACCGGGCGTGCCGAGAATGTGTTGGCTGCCAAAACCCACCGGCGGGCAGCGGCCTTGTCAACACCGTAGAGCCGGGAAGAGCCTAGAGCTGCGGCTGGGCTGAGATCCCTCCGAGCGACGGCCCGCAATGCTCTTCGGTCACACGCGGCGTTGCGAAGTGCAGGGCGTGCCACACGACCTATACCTGGTCGGGAAGGTGATGAGGATGCCTCGCTTAGTTTCTGCGGGGCATACATGTAAACGTTAAATACGAGCCTCGATCGGCTCTCGGGTAATCTGTGAATCGGCTCAAAGAGCCGATCCACCCATGATCCGTACGGGGTGCACGAATACTTGGTGGTCCTGCTTGATCAAGATGAAGCTAATGAGATCTACGACGATTTAGGGTTTTCACCGCATAATCGGATCATCCTACTCCGGGTTGGGCCTTGCGGCCACGCACGGTGCTCGTAAGCCGATCCTAAACAAGGCCAAAAAACCAACATGAAGTTGATCCTAGGAACATCCCGTTTAGGACTTGCGAACGCCACCCTACGTGCCACTTGGATCCTCCCCCTTTGTAAGGCCTAACTATTGCGGATATTAAACTAATCCTTGTAGAACAAGGAGCAATCGTAACGGATCAGATCTACTAAATAATGATCAAGCGGGGTGCCGCCCCACACCTGAGATAGGCGTGAGGGCGGCTAGATATGCAAGGGTTGCACTACGTAAGCATGCTTAAACGAAGAACAATGCTAACCCTAACACATCTAATGATAACTACGTTGCTCGCCATCAAAAACGCTTCGGTACGAGCAACGCATGAACAACGTGGGGCTTGTCTTGCCTAGATCGCAAGATGCGATCTAGGCGACATGTCGCTTACGATAGAAACCCTCGAGACGAAGGAGTTGGCGATGCGCCGAGATTGGTTTGTTTTTGGGGTTGAACGTGAGTTGTTGTTTATTCCATAAACCCTAGGTACATATTTATAGTCCAGGGGACTTTCTAATGAGGGCGTGCACTAAACCGTGCACGAGTAAGATTCTATCTCTTATCTAAAATAATAAACTACTAAATAAAGATACACGGGCAATTCAGCCCAAAACCCTTCGTGCCAGGCCGCCTTAGAATTCTTCCACATGTAATCTTCCAAGCCCGGCCCACCTCTGGATTTGTCTAAAATCTGGTGATAACAGACTAATAATCCACCTTCCGGTTCTCGTCCGAACCCCTTCCAGTATTAAGTTGCAAGCAACAGATTATCGCATTAAGCAATGTGTGTAAAGTAAATAATAGAATTACCCTAAGATAAAACATTGTTGTTTTCTCCCTAGTAGCAACAACACATCTACAATCTTAGAAGTTATTGTCACTCTTCCAGAAAACTAGAGGCATGAACCTACTATCGAGCATAAATACTCCCTCTTGGAGTCACAAGCATTTACTTGGCCAGAGTATCTACTAGCAACGGAGAGCATGCAAGATCACAAATAACATATGACAAGTATATAATCTATCTCTACATAGTATTAAATATTCATTGGATCCCAGCAAACACAACATGTAGCATTACATAAATATAATTTGATCATGATAGGTAGCTCACAAGATCTAAACATGAGGCACAAACTGGAGAAGAAAACCATCTAGTTACTGCTATGGACCCATAGTCTAGTGATGAACTACTCACACATCACTTCGGAGGCGGACATGGCGATGGAGAGGCCTCCGGTGATCTCCCTCTCCGGCAGGGTGCCATGAAGAGCTTCAGAACCCTCCCGAGTTAGGGTCAGCGATGGCGGCCGCGATGGAACTTTTCGTGGATGCAGGTTCGGGTGTTTAGATTTTTCCCGAGATCGTGAATAAATAGGTGGAAGGGCAAGGTCGGTGGACGCCTAGGGGGCCCACACCATGCCATAGGGCGGGCCCACCCTTGGTTGCGCCATGGGGTGGTGTGGCCACCCTGTGGCGCCCCTCCGTCTCTCCTCCGGACTTCGTCTTCGTTACGATAAATATTAACTTTAGCTTTTGTTTCGTCCAATTCCGAGAATATTTCCTTTGCAACTTTTCTGAAATACAAAACAACAAAAACATGGAACTGGCACTGTGGCATCTTGTCAATAGGTTAGTGCCGGAAAATGTATAGAAGTGCAACGAAGTGTAAACAAAACATATATAAATTGGTGTAAAACAAGCATGGAGCATCAAAAAATATAGATACGTTTGCAACGTATCAATGTGTCTGCATGATGTTTGATTCTGCAATAACCCTGTTTTTGGTGCTGGAACTCAGTCATCAGGGATGTTAACGGAACCCTGAATAGTAATGTACTGAGGTGACTTGCCCTTTAAATTTATGTGGTTATGACTTATGAGAGGACGGTTGAACAGATAGCTAGTCTCAACTGCCCGATGTGGAGCTTCTCCCATACGCATATTTGTACAAAGAATGGCTAGAACTATCTTAATCATTACTAAAAGGTAGACTTTTTGAAATCCCAATAACTGAAGTTTGCATCTGACATCTATTTGTGATGAGATTTCACCATACAAAAGTGTGCACATAAAAATTATACAAAAAGGTGCACTAGGAGGATCACAAGTTTGCTTTCAACCTGGATATACTTTTGACTTGGGTCATAGAAGTTTTGATTAATATCTAGTTGTTTGGACATCACTTAAGTGAGTTTTTGTTGCCTTATATGATTACATTCTATCTTGCTTTGAGCTTGTAGAAAAGCTGAATAATTTTCATCAGTAAGATAGGTAACAACATGATGTTATTAACCATCCCTTGCTAAAGGAAGAGCAATGTTTAAGCTTGGGGATGTTGATGAGTTGAATTTATGTACACTTTTACACACTTTATGTATAATTACCACTCATCTCATGTGTAATCTAGCTACAACTTTTTCTCGCGTTTAAACCTTTTTCTCGCATTAATCTAACTAAGTTTACCTCTCAATATGTTATTGATGACTAATTATTGCAAAGATGTGCAATCTCTCTTATCTTTGAATGGTGTGCAGGAAATCACGTCATAACGACAAATGGACATGCAACTACTGAACAAAATCGCGTCATAAGTGCAACAAAGTTGACTAGGCTTGAAGAGGCGGTTCCAGAAGGTTTAGCGGACATTGGTACGGGCAATGCCCGCCCGTACGGCCCGCTGCAGCATTCATGAGGTCAAACCCTATAAGTTTTGTGAAGGACCCGACGCCAAAAAGAGAGTCATTCACCGCCAAACAGAGCTGCCATCCATCAGGTCCATCTACACCATGCCAAAGGAGATCCATCACCACAGTTCATCCATTCCATCTCCAATCTCCACCATAGCCATAGCCAGCAACATTGTAATAGAGATCTCCTTAATACTTGGCGACCATTGTAAGAATATTGTAATTTCAATCCAAGTATTTACCACAATGATTTCTATCTTTGATATTGATCTTGATATTATGTGTGAGTAGTCCTCACGGGCTGCGGGTTGGCTAAATCCTTGCAGCGTTTATGTGCATCTAATCTTATAATATGTGTATGCATTGAATAGGAGTTTTGCAATCTTGTATCCTTGTCTCTTTGCCTCTATTCGATGATCTGCATGTATCCATGTCTATCGAATCGATCAAGGGAAGAGTTGGGATGAGTGGAGAACGGCGTGCTACCGCGGAACCTCAGTGACAGAAAGAGGAAAGTAACGGTACATGTTTAGACATACATTTGGGATCAACGACACAATCATCTAGCTTAATGTTTTGGTATGTATTCATTTACTTAATAACCGTTGTTACTCGCGGCTGTGGGAACAATGGTTGGACCAAGAGAATCCTTAACCCTGGCCTATTTCCACCATCGAACACAACCCATTTAAGAGTAAACTAGATAGGTCTGGTAACATAAAATCAAATTAACTAGCAAGTCTTGCAGACGTTTCCTTTGCCCAATTTTAGCAATGCTTCCCAAGGTTCAATTAAACCTAGGTCTTTTAGGGAAAAATCTTATCATACTACAATCCATAATCCAGATCGAAGGTATCAACCTTTTTTCTGGCGCCGTTGCCGGGGAAGCAATTTCGCTATTCCGGTAAGGTTACTAGAGACCTTGTTAGTCAGTTTCATTTTCGTTTTAGTTTTTATTTACTGTTATTAGTTTACCATTTTGTTCTCTATTTGAAAACCCCAAAAAATAGTTACTTGTTCTTTTATAATCATAAGAGAAAATAACAAAAAGATCATAACCATGGCACAAAAGAAGCTTGGGGAATATGCTATCCCAATGATGATTTTATTCGTGCACCCATAACTCAGCCCGCTGTTACAGCAGAGAACTATGAAATTAAGCCTAACCTTTTGAGTTTGGTTCAGCAGAACCAATTTGTAGGCTCAGATAATGAGGATTCAGGTATGCACTTGAATACATTTACTGAAATATGCGACATAATGCGCTTTAAAGATGTTGACCCCCGATGTGGTAAAATTACGCTTGTTTCCTTTTTCACTAAGAGGAAAAGCAAAATTTTGGTTGCTATCTTTTCTTAAAGGCACTATTACTTCATAGAATGAATGTACTAATATATTCATGACTAAGTTTTTCCACCAGCAAAGACTATGCAGCCACGTTCTAACATTACAGGTTTTAGACAAGAAGACTGCGAGCCACTAGCGCTTGCATGGGAAAGGATGAAAGAAGCCACCATAAACAGTCCAAGTCATGAAATGGAGGATTGGTTAATTTTCTATTTTATAATGCCCTTAACCCAATATCAAAGTCTATGCTTGATCATTGCCAATTCTAATGTTGAGGAGGTAGACTTCATAGCAAGAAATCTTTATAACCCTGCATGGAAGAGTCAAAACTTTGGCTCTAACTTTCAAAAGCAATATACTAATCATGCAGAAGTTCAAAATAATAACTACACTAATGATAGTAGAGCAAGCAATGGTAATATTTCAATTGAAAATACTTTCAAAAGTTTTATGCATGCTCAAACAAAAACAAAATAGTACCCTTACAAAGCTTGTAAATAGTGATGTTTTATTCATTCCTTTATAAATGTGTGTTAATTGTCTCTCTTGATGTTGTATGAAGTCCACCATGCAACATTGCCTTGAAGGACAAGAGTGGGTATTACCCTTGGACATGTGATAGAGAGCAGGTTTCTAGTGACACTATCACGCTAACCCTCTACCACATGGTCAGTGCATCTCCAGCGGTCCGACGCGAACGAAGTCCGTTTGCCTCCGTACGGACGAAAAATAGGTCTACACCCTAATCTAGCGGCCCAACGCAAAATGTTCGGCCTGTCCGCGGGGACGCAAAACGGCCCGACCTCGTTGGAGCTCCTCCGACGGTGGGCCGCCACGTGGGCGACGAAGGCCTCCCGGCGCACCTGGTGCTCTCACGCTAGAAATGCATGCTAGAAGTCTTCGCGCATCTACGTGCAGTTGTACCGCAGCGCATGCGGTAGCAACTAGATGTGTCGGCACTTCTTGTCTTGAAGTGTTTGTCCCTCTATCTGCGTTGGCGGCACGAGCTCCTTGTCCTTGTTCAGGTGCCATCCGTGGGGCAAGGACATGTCACGGTGACAGCGGTGTCTGCCTCCGCCCACCGTTGCTTGCACTCCAGCAACGACACGTAATGCCAGTTGCGATGTGGCTCGGGAGTCTGCTAGAGCGCCGCCGCTCAGCCTTCTGCATTTAGGTCGCTTCCATGCAGGCATACGGCACGCGCGTTGACCGCGGCTTGTACGAGCTAATCCATCGTCTCCTCAAATTTGGTGAACCAATGGACGTGTCATGCACGTCGGTACGTTTGGATCGCTTTGCTGGAGCACGACTCATCGACGAGTCCACGCGAACCATTTCAAACGACCCAGAACCATTTAGGTCGCCCGCTAGAGATGCTCTTACCCGCTTAGTACTAGGCAGCCCATGCCCGTTACGCAAACACTGCGTTGTTCTCCTCCACTAGCACTGCGGTACTGCACAGCAGTTAACCACAGTGCCAAAACATGGCCGCAGTTTGTGCAGGCGGGCGCCTCGCTCAGTTACAGCTAATGTAGTCCCTGCAGGTAACTCCAAGTCCATTAAGATTAAATGTACGGACGCGAGGCGTGGTGGTATCCTCGGGGTAACTAAACTAGGGGGCGCGGGATTTGAAATGGAACCTCGCCCGTAAACCGATGCCACCGCAAATCGCAGGCAGTAAATGCGGCCAGAGGAAGGGGTTAACTCCTGCAGGCTTTAATTACCGGACAGGCCGCGTGGGCGGTCAGGGCATGGCGGAGTTGAGGGCATCTACAATGGAGGGAGCGACGCAAAAATATGCGGTACGTTTGCGTCTTCGGGAACGCGGTCGCGTCTAGCATCCGCTCACTTCCCTCATGAGCGTCTGGCAGCGATCCTGGCTCGATCGGTCTCGAAATAAAGCACAAAAAACGCGTCGATGTCAACCGCCGGAGTGGCAACCGCGCCGATCAACCCGCCAACCGTCGGAATGGAGCGCCAAACCGACACGGAAGAGCAACCGTAGGCCTCTACATTATACGCGCTGCCATTAATCCCCGCAGATTATCACCCCTGCGTCTGCTGTAATTCACGTCGGACCGTCTGCTTCTTCTTTTTCTTCTCCAACACCGGCTAGCCAGACGCTATCACCTTGCCGTCAGACTCGAAGAGCGAGGGCAAGCCGCCGGGATGGCGGCATTGGTGGGAAACCCCTGCGACGCCAAACCACCCTGGCTCCACGCCTAGCGATGGCCAGGAGGAGGAGGGGGAGGACGGAGGCGGCGTTGGTAGCGACGACGAGGAGGAGGAGGAAGAGGGGGATGAGGAGGACTCCGACGCCAGGTTCGCCCGGCTGGAGGCGCAGGAGGCGGCGGACGAGAAGGCGGCAAGGAAGGAGGCCAGGGCCCGGGCAAGGGCGCAGGCGGCACGTCGTTGTCCGTTCACTGACGACGACGACGAAGACGCCACTTCGTCCGACTCAAAGTCCTCCAAGGACGCGTCGTCTGACAGTTCCTCTTCCGACGAGGAGGTGACAAGCAAGAGGCGCAGAAGTGAGGACGACGAAGCAGGGCCTTCTAAGAAGAAGGCCAAGAATTAGCTTATAGTTTCTTTGTTTTTAAATTTGTTCTCTAGTTTGTATGTTAAATATGTTTAAACTTGTTCGATTCGAGTAATCAGTACTAGTTGTTTTCGCGCTAGTTGTTTTTGTGTTTCAACTTGTTTTCGTACAAATTAGGTAGTTCTTCAAAAAAAAGAAAAAGAATGAGCAAGGAAACATCACGCTGGGATGTCCAAAATTCATCGGATCGCTGAGGTGGCCTCGAGCCCTCGACACAAACGAACAATTCACATCTCACGATCATTTTCGCGTCCACCAGACGACGCAAACGGACACCCGCAAACAATTTCGACGTACAAAATGCGTCGCCCCGGGAGTTGAAAACCACGGCACGCTTTCACCGCGGAATCGGGCGCGGGCGTGGGCTCCAACAGTGCCTGTCGGGTCGCGGGATCCTATAAGAGAGACGGCGCCCACTCCACTCTCCCAAAAACCTCTCCAAACCCCCAAATCTCCCGTCCCATCCTCACCGTTTCCCAATCGCAGGCTTAATCCTGCTGCTGCTGCTGCTCTCCAGTCATCTCCTTCTCCGCACACTCTCTGCTCATTCCCTTCTTCTTCTTCCTCCGTCCTTGTTCCTCGCGCTTCCCCTCCACTATCTTCTGCTCCGAGCAGTGCTCGTACTGCTTTGAGTCAAAGTTTACGCAGTTCGAAAACCGTTATTATCCCGGCGCGGACGTACACTACTGCACGGCTTTACTGCTTTGAGCTGCCCGTCGCTGCCGTTACATTTCTGCTGCCCTTTGGTAAAGACCCCGTCTTTATTACGGCCACTGCCTCACCCCTGCGGCCAGCCTGCGCCCGCTTCTGCTCCCATCGTCCTCGCCCCTAGCTTTGGTCTCTCTTTATTCCCCCGCCGATCCACCCGTTCAGTCCTTCGTTCGTCACGTCGCTCAGACGCGGCGCGGTTAAGGCTGCAGCTAGCTTCCTTCTTTTCCTGCTGGGGTCAGGTCGAAGGCCTCGCTTCGTTTTGGGAGGGAGCCTTCCGGTGGTGGTGGTGGAGAGAAGAGAACAAGGTCTGCTTGCCATGTCGCGGTCGCGCACGGTGCGGATCTTGTGGGACGACCCCGACGTGACGGACTCGTCCAGCGACGAGGAGGAGGCGCGCGGCGCCCGCAGGGTGGGGAGGATGGTGCGGGAGCTCCCACCCGCCCCTGCGCCGCTCCTCGCCGCCGCAGCTGGTTTGCCGGAGCTGTGCAGCGCCGGTGACGACGACCGCTCGTCGAGGCGGCCCGGCCCTGGCGGCGGGTGTAACCCCGTTGCGGCGCGGAAGAGGGCGGCCAACAAGGGCGCGCAGAGCGCCAAGTTCCGCGGCGTGCGGCGGCGGCCGTGGGGCAAGTACGCGGCGGAGATCCGCGACCCGTGGCGCGGCGTGCGCGTCTGGCTCGGCACCTTCGACACCGCCGAGGAGGCGGCCCGCGTGTACGACGCCGCCGCCGTGCAGCTCCGCGGCGCCGGCGCCACCACCAACTTCTCTGCCTCTGCGACGGACTCGGCCGAGAGCGCCCAGGAGGAAGATCCTCCTCTGCCGGCCGGCGGCGGGTACGAGTCCGGCGCGGAGTCTTCGCAGGCGGCGTCGTCCCCGACCTCCGTGCTGCGCAAGGTGCCCTCCATGTCGTCCCTCGCGGAGGACAGGGCGTATGACTCCGAGCCCTGCCACGGTGACGCCCCCACCCGCGGCCTGGCGGCCCTGGAGGAGCTGGGCGAGTTCGTGCCGTTCGAGCACGCGCCGGTCTACTCGTCCGGCACCGGCTTCTGGGACTTCGAGCCGCAGGCGGGGCTGCTCTACGCGGAGCCCTCCTCCTCGTCGGCCGAGGAGGCCTCGTGGGACGCCGGCGAGCCGTGGGCCGCGCCGCCGCCGGCGGGGGTGCAGGAGAACGACTACTTCTTCCAGGACCTGCGCGACCTGTTCCCGCTCAGCAACCTTCCCGCGATTTTCTAATCGGGAACGGCTGCTCTTTTTTTCGTGTACGTCGAAGCGTATTTTGTCGTGTATGTGTGTGTCACTGTGTAGTATTTGTACGTCGCTGTGCGCTGTCTGTCCTTTGAGTCGTCGATGAGAAATGTTGTACGATCGGAGAGTAGAGTTTTTCAAGTGCTTATCACGTCGATGATGTTCTCTCTCTGTACTGTCACCTCCCCGATCCATATCCACAGACCACAGGTAGCATGCTGCAAGCATGTTTTGGCTTGGCACGGCTCGGCGGCGTGGTCCGTGCTCGAAATGGGGAGGCCATGATTTGGTTGCGCAGAAAGCTTGCGGGTCGGCCCCCGGCGCCATTACCACATCTCCACCGTTTAGGTTTTGGGCTGCCGGCATGTCTCGGCATGATGCATTTTCTCGTTTGGGTTCACAATCAAAGTATGTTGATCATACAAGCGTGATTCAGGGTATAGGAAAATTCAATGGGAAAATACTATTACTCACTGTTATTAGACTAAGCGTTTTAGGGTTTTGGTGGCTCAACTCCCAACAGGGTCGGCCTTTGCATTATATAGGTGTACATCATCGTGACGAATTAGACGTTCCAGCAGCACAAGTGCATAACCACGCCCCTAGGGCTACATCACGCCGTCGCAAAAGTTTTCCCCCGTCGCTGCCCTTCACACCACCACTACCGGTGGCCCCCATTGCGGCAGCGGGCCCAGCCGCCGAAGGTGGCATGGGGGAGGCTTGCCGAGGACAACCGCCATAGCCGCTAGGGTGGAGATGGTGGATGCGTCGTGGAGCAGCGATCTGGGCGGCGTCCTTGGTCGGGAAGATGGTGGAGGTCCTCTCCCGGCGGCGCTGACCAGCGGTGGAGGTATGGCTAGGCCGGTTGGTGGTGGAAACCCTAGATCTTGATCTAGGTGTTTCCTGTGCCGCCTTCCCAATCCTCTTCCCTACGTGGTTGGGCCGGTTTCAATGTGGATCGCCCCTGCTCGGTCGCCCCCATTCTCGATGTTGGCTTTACCCTTTGGGCCGCTCGTAGGGGTTGGTGCGGCGAATGTTGCAGGTTTCCGACGGGTGGCGTGGTTGCTGCTTACTTGGCTTCAATAAAGGTGGTTTTCCTAGGGTTCTAATTTTGCGAAGATGGTGATCTCCTGAGGCCAGTACTTCTTCATCTGGGCGGAGTGCTGAGTTCCGGAGGCTCCGCCGGCGAATGTAACAGTGTCCTTATGCCTGGAGTATGTTGGATCGGTTGGTATTCGGTTGTGTGCACCCATGCTTTTATTCCAGTCGTTTGGTTCTGGAGGGAGTGGCGCGAAGCTCTATTCTGTGTTGCTACCATATGACATTCTGGTCCATGGTGAAAGCAGAGGCAGAGAATATCACGAAGGCCAGATTGGAGGACTAGCAATGGAGGTTCGAGCCTCTCTGATGTTGATGGACTTTCTTGGTGTTCCGGATGTCGCAGCAACAGTATCTAAGTGGGGGCGGCAACACACGTGAAGTTCAGAGTCTTACCTATCGATGTGAAAATTTAAGGCCTGACCTTAATTGATTGTGTCTGGCAATGACCTTCTTGAAGGCATTGTTTTGAGAGTAGGGACTATCTTCAAGCTGAACACCAAAGATCTTTTGATCGGGCAACGGCGACGCTTGTGCAATGTTCCCTTCTTGGAGGCGTGACTTTTAGAGAGACTCGAGTTTATGTGTTGTCCCGGTGGTGGTTTTATTGTTGCTTCTAGTGCTAGAATACCGTAGCTTCTGTGCAAAACGTTTCCTAACAAAGTGATAATAAACTTCGATGTGTTTCGCTTGGGCATGAAATATCCGGATTTGAAGAAAGGTATGTAGCATCGATGTTATCACACCAAAGGACTGGTGGCTGATCCTGAGTGATCCCCAACTCTCAGAGCAAACACTGTATCCAAATAAGTTCAGCTATGGCATTTACAATTGCTTTGTACTCAGCTTCAATGCTACAAATGTATGTTTACGAGCACTGTAGTCGATCAAGTTAGGACCAAGGAACAATGCATGTCCCCCCGTTTGTCGCCGGTCATCCGGACGACCAGTCGAATCAGCATCAAAGAACCCAGACAAGGCTCCCGACGATGCCGGTTGATGGCGTGTAACTCACACGTTCGTTGGGAACCCCAAGAGGAAGGTATGATGCGCACAGCAGCAAGTTTTCCCTCAGAAAGAAACCAAGGTTTATCGAACCAGGAGGAGCCAAGAAGCACGTTGAAGGTTGATGGCGGCGGGATGTAGTGCGGCGCAACACCGAAGATTCCGGCGCCAACGTGGAACTCGCACAACACAACCAAAATACTTTGCCCCAACGAAACAGTGAGGTTGTCAATCTCACCGGCTTGCTCGTAACAAAGGATTAGATGTATAGTGTGGATGATGATTGTTTGCGAAAAACGATAGAAACAAGTATTGCAACGAGATTTGTATTTCAGTATAAAAGAATGGACCGGGGTCCACGGTTCACTAGAGGTGTCTCTCCCATAAGATAGCATGTTGGGTGAACAAATTACGGTCGGGCAATTGACAAATAGAGAGGGCATAACAATGCACATACATGACATGATGAATATTGTGAGATTTAATTGGGCATTACGACAAAGTACATAGACCGCTATCCAGCATGCATCTATGCCTAAAAAGTCCACTTCGGGTTATCATCCGAACCCCTTCTAGTATTAAGTTGTAAAACAACAGACAATTGCATTAAGTATGGTGCGTAATGTAATCAATAACTACATCCTCGGACATAGCATCAATGTTTTATCCCTAGTGGCAACAACACATCCACAACCTTAGAACTTTACGTCACTTCGTCCCGGATTTAATGGAGGCATGAACCCACTATCGAGCATAAATACTCCCTCTTGGAGTTAAGAGCAAAAACTTGGCCGAGCCTCTACTAATAACGGAGAGCATGCAAGATCATAAACAACACATAGATAATAGATTGATAATCAACATAACATAGTATTCTCTCGTCCATCGGATCCCGACAAACACAACATATAGAATTACGAGATAGATGATCTTGATCATGTTAGGCAGCTCACAAGATCCGACAATGAAGCACATGAGGAGAAGACAACCATCTAGCTACTCGCTATGGACCCATAGTCCGAGGGTGAACTACTCACTCATCACTCCGGAGGCGACCATGGCGGTGAAGAGTCCTCCGGGAGATGAATCCCCTCTCCGGCAGGGTGCCGGAGGTGATCTCCAGAATCCCCGAGATGGGATTGGCGGCGGCGGCGTCTCGATGAGGTTTTCCGTATCGTGGCTCTCGGTGCTGGGGGTTTCGCGACGAAGACCTTAAGTAGGCGGAAGGACAGGTCGGGGGGCCACACGAGGGCCCCACGCAACGGCCGGCGCGGCCCGGACCGAGCCGCGCCGCCTTAGTGTGTGGCCGCCTCGTGGCCCCACTTCGTCTCTCCTTCGGACTTACTGGAAGCTTCGTGGAAAAATAGGCCCACGGACGTTGATTTCGTCCAATTCCGAGAATATTTCTTTACTAGGATTTACGAAACCAAAAACAGCAGAAAACGACAGCGGCTCTTCGGCATCTCGTTAATAGGTTAGTGCCGGAAAATGCATAAATACGACATATAATGTGTATAAAACATGTAGATATCATCAATAATGTGGCATGGAACATAAGAAATTATCGATACGTCGGAGGCGTATCAGCATCCCCAAGCTTAGTTCCTGCTCGTCCCGAGCAGGGTAAGCGATAACACGAGATAATTTACGGAGTGACATGCCATCATAACCTTGATCATACTATTGTAAACATATGTAATGAATGCAGCGATCAAAACAATGGTAATGACATGAGTAAACAACTGAATCATAAAGCAAAGACTTTTCATGAATAATACTTAAATACAAGCATCAATAAGTCTTGCATAAGAGTTAACTCATAAAGCAATAAGTCAAAGTAAAGGTATTGAAACAACACAGAGGAAGATTAAGTTTCAGCGGTTGCTTTCAACTTGTAACACGTATATCTCATGGATAATTGTCAACATAGAGTAATATAACAAGTGCAATATGCAAGTATGTAGGAATCAATGCACAATTCACACAAGTGTTTGCTTCTTGAGGTGGAGAGAAATAGGTGAACTGACTCAACATTAAAAGTAAAAGAAAGGTCCTTCAAAGAGGAAAGCATCGATTGCTATATTTGTGCTAGAGCTTTTATTTTGAAAACATGAAACAATTTTGTCAACGGTAGTAATAAAGCATATGTATCATGTAAATTATATCTTACAAGTTGCAATCCTCATGCATAGTATACTAATAGTGCCCGCACCTTGTCCTAATTAGCTTGGACTACCGGATCATTGCAATACACATGTTTTAACCAAGTGTCACAAAGGGGTACCTCCATGCCACTTTGTACAAAGGTCTAAGGAGAAAGCTCGCATTTTGGATTTCTCGCTTTTGATTATTCTCAACTTAGACATCCATACAGGGACAACATGGACAACGAGATAATGGACTCCTCTTTAATGCATAAGCATGTAGCAACAATTAGTGTTCTCATATGAGATTGAGGATATATGTCCAAAGCTGAAACTTCCACCATGATTCATGGCTTTAGTTAGCGGCCCAATGTTCTTCTCTAACAATATGCATGCTCCAACCATTAAGGTGGTAGATCTCTCTTACTTCGGACAAGACGGACATGCATAGCAACTCACATGATATTCAACAAAGAGTAGTTGATGGCGTCCCCAGAAGCATGGTTATCGCACAACAAGCAACTTAATAAGAGATAAAGTGCATAAGTACATATTCAATACCACAATAGTTTTTAAGCTATTTGTCCCATGAGCTATATATTGCAAAGGTGAAGAATAGCAATTTTAAAGGTAGCACTCAAGCAATTTACTTTGGAATGGCGGAGAAATACCATGTAGTAGGTAGGTATGGTGGACACAAATGGCATAGTGTTGGCTCAAGGATTTTGGATGCATGAGAAGTATTCCCTCTCGATACAAGGTTTAGGCTAGCAAGGTTATTTGAAACAAACACAAGGATAAACCGGTGCAGCAAAACTCACATAAAAGACATATTATAAACATTATAAGACTCTACACCGTCTTCCTTGTTGTTCAAAACTCAATACTAGAAATTATCTAGACTTTAGAGAGACCAAATATGCAAACCAAATTTAGCAAGCTCTAGGTGTTTCTTCATTAATGGGTGCAAAGTATATGATGCAAGAGCTTAAACATGAGCACAACAATTGCCAAGTATCAAATTATTCAAGACATTTTAGAGTTACTACATGTAGCATTTCCCAATTCCAACCATATAACAATTTAACGAAGAAGATTCAACCTTCGCCATGAATACTATGAGTAAAGCCTAAGGACATACTTGTCCATATGCAACAGCGGAGCGTGTCTCTCTCCCACACAATGAATGCTAGGATCCATTTTATTCAAACAAAACAAAAAACAAAAACAAGCCGACGCTCCAAGCAAAGTACATAAGATGTGACGGAATAAAAATATAGTTTCGGGGAGGAACATGATAATGTTGTCGATGAAGAAGGGGATGCCTTGGGCATCCCCAAGCTTAGACGCTGAGTCTTCTTAGAATATGCAGGGGTGAACCACCGGGGCATCCCCAAGCTTAGAGCTTTCACTCTCCTTGATCATATTGCATCATTCTCCTCTCTTGATCCTTGAAAACTTCCTTCACACCAAACTCGAAACAACTCATTAGAGGGTTAGTGCACAATAAAAATAAACATGTTCAGAGGTGACACAATCATTCTTAACACTTCTGGACATTGCATAAAGCTACTGGACATTAATGGATCAAACAAATTCATCCAACATAGCAAAAGAGGCAATGCGAAATAAAAGGCAGAATACTGTCAAAAACGGAACGAGTCCGTAAAGATGGATTTTATTGAG
>NW_025901013.1:0-20859 GCF_022539505.1 Lolium rigidum | reverse complement strand
GCATCATCATATGAATCTCAATCATGTAAGGCAGCTCGTGAGATTATTGTATTGAAGCACATAGGAGAGAGATTAACCACATAGCTATCGCAGTACAGCCGAGCCTCGATGGAGAACTACTCCCTCCTCATGGGAGACGACAGCGTTGATGAAGATGGCGGTGGTGTCGATGGAGAAGCCTTCCGGGGCACTTCCCCGTCCCGGTGGCGTGCCGGAACGAGACTCATGTCCCCGGATCTTGGCTTCGCGATGGCGGCGGCTCTGGAAGGTTTTCTCCGGTTTCGTCGAACGTGCCGGGGTTTTCGCGACGGAGGCTTTAAATTGGCGGAAGGGCAAGGTCGGAAGGAGGTGCAGGGCCACGGACACTAGGGCGGCGCGCCCTCCTGGGCCGCGCCGCCACCATGTGTGGGCCCCCCGTGGCCCCTCTCGCGGCGGTTCTCGGGTGCTCTGGAAGCTCCCGGGGATTCTAAGATCTTCGGTGTTGATTTCGTCCGATTCCGAGAATATTTCCTTACTAGGATTTCTGAAACCAAAAACGAGTAGAAAACGGAGAACTGGCACTTCGGCATCTCGTCAATAGGTTAGTTCCGGAAAACGCATAATAATGACATAAAGTATGCATAAAACATGTAGATATCATCAATAATGTGGCATGGAACATAAGAAATTATCGATACGTCGGAGACGTATCAGCATCCCTAAGCTTAGTTCTGCTCGTCCCGAGCAGTGTAAACGATAACAAAGATAATTTCTGGAGTGACATGCCATCATAACCTTGATCATACTATTGTAAGCATATGTAATGAATGCAGCGATCAAAACAATGGTAATGACATGAGTAAACAAGCTGAATCATAAAGCAAAGACTTTTCATGAATAGTACTTCAAGACAAGCATCAATAAGTCTTGCATAAGAGTTAACTCATAAAGCAATAAATCAAAGTAAAGGTATTGAAGCAACACAAAGGAAGATTGAGTTTCAGCGGTTGCTTTCAACTTATAACATGTATATCTCATGGATATTGTCAATGTAAAGTAATATAGCAAGTGCAATATGCAAGTATGTAGGAATCAATGCACAGTTCACACAAGTGTTTGCTTCTTGAGGTGGAGAGAGATAGGTGAACTGACTCAACATAAAAGTAAAAGAAAGGTCCTTCAAAGAGGAAAGCATCGATTGCTATATTTGTGCTAGAGCTTTTATTTTGAAAACATGAAACAATTTTGTCAACGGTAGTAGTAAAGCATATGTATCATGTAAATTATATCTTACAAGTTGCAAGCCTCATGCATAGTATACTAGTAGTGCCCGCACCTTGTCCTAATTAGCTCGGATTACCAGGATTATCATTGCAATACACATGTTTTAACCAAGTGTCACAAAGGGGTACCTCTATGCCGCTTTGTACAAAGGTCTAAGGAGAAAGCTCGCATTTGGATTTCTCGCTTTTGATTATTCTCAACTTAGACATCCATACCGGGACAACATAGACAACAGATAATGGACTCCTCTTTAATGCATAAGCATGTAGCAACAATTAATGTTCTCATATGAGATTGAGGATCTATGTCCAAAACTGAAAACTTCCACCATGATTCATGGCTTTAGTTAGCGGCCCAATGTTCTTCTCTAACATTATGCATGCTATAACCATTTAATGAGTGGTAAATCTCCCTTACTTCAGACAAGACGAACATGCATAGCAACTCACATGATATTCAACAAAGAGTTGATGGCGTCCCCGAGGAGCATGGTTATCGCACAACAAGCAACTTAATAAGAGATAAAGTGCATAAGTACATATTCAATACCACAATAGTTTTTAAGGCTATTTGTCCCATGAGCTATATATTGCAAAGGTAAAGAATGGAAATTTTAAAGGTAGCACTCAAGCAATTTACTTTGGAATGGCGGAGAAATACCATGTAGTAGGTAGGTATGGTGGACACAAATGGCATAGTGGTTGGCTCAAGGATTTTGGATGCATGAGAAGTATTCCCTCTCGATACAAGGTTTAGGCTAGCAAGGTTATTTGAAACAAACACAAGGATGAACCGGTGCAGCAAAACTCACATAAAATTGTAAACATTATAAGACTCTACACCGTCTTCCTTGTTGTTCAAACTCTTTACTAGAAATTATCTAGACTTTAGAGAGACCAAATATGCAAACCAAATTTTAGCAAGCTCTATGTATTTCTTCATTAATGGGTGCAAAGTATATGATGCAAGAGCTTAAACATGAGCACAACAATTGCCAAGTATCACATTATCCAAGATATTTTACCAATTACTACATGTAGCATTTTCCGTTTCCAACCATATAACAATGAACGTAGCAGTTTCAACCTTCGCCATGAACATTAAAAGCTAAGAACACATGTGTTCATACGAACCAGCGGAGCATGTCTCTCTCCCACACAAGCATTTATTCAAACAAAAACACAAACAAAAGCACACAGACGCTCCAAGTAAAGTACATATGATGTGACCGAATAAAAATATAGTTTCAAGAGAAGGAACCTGATAATTTGTCGATGAAGAAGGGGATGCCTTGGGCATCCCCAAGCTTAGATGCTTGAGTCTTCTTGAAATATGCAGGGATGAACCACCGGGGCATCCCCAAGCTTAGAGCTTTCACTCTCCTTGATCGTAGTATATCATCCTCCTCTCTTGACCCTTGAAAACTTCCTCCACACCAAACTCGAAACAAACTCATTAGAGGGTTAGTGCATAATCAAAAATTTCACATGTTCAGAGGTGACACAATCATTCTTAACAATTCTGGACATTGCACAAAGCTACTGGAAGTCAATGGAACAAAGAAATCCATCCAACACAGCAAAAGAGGCAATGCGAAATAAAAGGCAGAATCTGTCAAAACGAACGATACGTAAAGACGAATTTTAAAGTGGCACCAGACTTGCTCAGATGAAAATGCCCAAATTGAATGAAAGTTGCGTACATATCTGAGGATCACTTACGTAAATTGGCATAATTTTCTGAGTTACCTACGAGAGAATTAGGCCCAGATTCGTGATGAGCAAGAAATCTGTTTCTACGCATGTAATCCAAATCTAGTATGAACCTTACTATCAAAGACTTTACTTGGCACAACAATGCAACAAAATTAAGATAAGAAGAGGTTGCTACAGTAGTAACAACTTCCAAGACTCAAATATAAAACAAAAGTACTGTAGCAAAATAAACACATGGGTTATCTCCCAAGAAGTTCTTTCTTTATAGCCATTAAGATGGGCTCAGCAGTTTAATGATGCACTCGCAAGAAATAGTAGTTGAAGCAAAAGAGAGCATCAAGAGGCAAATTCAAAACAAATTTAAGTCTAACATGCTTCCTATGCATAGGAGTTTTGTAAATAAACAAGTTCATGAAGAAAAAAGTAACAAGCATAGGAAGATAGAACAAGTGTAGCTTCAAAAATTTCGGCACATAGAGAGGTGTTTTAGTAACATGAAAATTTCTACAACCATATTTTCCTCTCTCATAATAACTTTCAGTAGCAACATGAGCAAACTCAACAATATAACTATCACATAAAGCATTCTTATCATGAGTCTCATGCATAAAATTATTACTCTCCACATAGGCATAATCAATTTTATTAGTTGTAGTGGGAGCAAATTCAACAAAGTAGCTATCATTATTATTCTCATCATCAAATATAGGAGGCATACGTGCAATCATAATCAAATTTATCCTCCATAACAGGCGGTACTAAAAGACCAATATCATTATAATCATCATAAATAGGAGGCAAAGTATCATCAAAGTAAATTTTCTCCTCAATGCTTGGGGACTAAAAATATCATGCTCATCAAAGCCAGCTTCCCCAATCTTAGAATTTTCCATATCATTAGCAACAATGGTGTTCAAAGCGTTCATACTAATATGTTCCATAGGTTTTTTAATTTTCGCATCAAACCATCAATGTCTTAAATCGGGAAATAGAATAAGAAGCTCATTGTTGTCCATTATGCCTAACTAGTGTAAACAAGAAACAAAAAGATGCAATTGCAGGATCTAAAGGAAATAGCTTCGAGCACATACACAACGGCAATAGAAAAGTACTTTACCTGGGACCGGAGTATGAGTGCCTTTTACCTTTCCTCCCCGGCAACGGCGCCAGAAAATAGCTTAGTTGCCGGGGTCCGGAGTGTGTGTGCTGTTTACCTTTCCTCCCCGGCAACGGCGCCAGAAAATAGCTTGATGTCTACGGGTGCTTCTATTCTTGTAGACAGTGTTGGGCCTCCAAGAGCAGAGGTTTGTAGAACAGCGGCAAGTTTCCCTTAAGTGGATCACCCAAGGTTTATCGAACTCAGGGAGGAAGAGGTCAAAGATATCCCTCTCATGCAACCCTGCAACCACAAACCAAGAAGTCTCTTGTGTCCCCAACACACCTAATAGGTGCACTAGTTTGGCGAAGAGATAGTGAAATACAAGTGGTATGAATGAATATGAGCAGTAGTAACGGCGCCAAGAAAAGTGCTTGCTTGGCGTGCGATTGATGGTAGTAATATTGCAGGAAGTAAAGATGCGATAGAAACAGTAAACAAGCAGCGATAGCGATATTTAGGAACAAGGCCTAGGGATCATACTTTCACTAGTGGACACTCTCAACATTGATCACATAACAGAATAAATAGATAGATGCTAGACTCTACACCCTCTTGTTGGATGATGAACACCACTAAGCTGTGTAGGATTACACGAACCCTCAATGCCGGAGTTAACAAGCTCCACAATATTCAATGTTCATATTTAAATAACCTTAGAGTGCATGACGAGATCAACATAACCAAACCAAGTACTAACATAGCATGCACACTGTCACCTTCACACTACGAAAGGAGGCATAGATCACATCAATACTATCATAGCAATAGTTAACTTCATAATCTACAAGAGATCACAATCATAGCCTACGCCAAGTACTACACGATGCACACACTGTCACCATTACACCGTGCGGGAGGAATAAACTACTTTAATAACATCACTAGAGTAGCACACAGATAAATTGTGATACAAAACACATTGCAATCATAAAGAGATATAAATAAGCACTTCACTATGCCATTCATAACAGCGAATAAGTATTCCGTGAAATATAGCCTAAGAGACCCACACGGTGCACACTGCTGTCACCTTTACACACGTGGGACAAGGAGTCTCCGGAGATCACATAAGTAAAACCCACTTGACTAGCACAATGACATCTAGATTACAAGCATCATCATATGAATCTCAATCATGTAAGGCAGCTCATGAGATTATTGTATTGAAGCACATAGGAGAGAGATTAACCACATAGCTACCGGTACAGCCCCGAGCCTCGATGGAGAACTACTCCCTCCTCATGGGAGACGAGCAGCGTTGATGAAGATGGCGGTGGTGTCGATGGAGAAGCCTTCCGGGGCACTTCCCCGTCCGGCGGCGTGCGGGAACAGAGACTCCTGTCCCCCGGATCTTGGCTTCGCGATGGCGGCGGCTCTAGAAGGTTTTCTCTGGTTTCGTCGAACGTGCCAGGGTTTTCGCGACGAAGGCTTTAAATAGGCGGAAGGGCAAGGTCAGAAGGGGTCTGGGGCCACCAGACACTAGGGGCGGCGCGCCCCCTCCTGGGCCGCGCCGCCACCATGTGTGGGCCCCCTGTGGCCCCTCTCTGGCGCTTCTCGGGTGTTCTGGAAGCTCCCGGGGATTCTAAGATCTTCGGTGTTGATTTCGTCCGATTCCGAGAATATTTCCTTACTAGGATTTCTGAAACCAAAAACAGCAGAAAACAGGAACCGGCCCTCGGCATCTCGTCAATAGGTTAGTTCCGGAAAACGCATAATAATGACATAAAGTATGCATAAAACATGTAGATATCATCAATAATGTGGCATGGAACATAAGAAACTATCGATACGTCGGAGACGTATCATTTGATGTCTACGGGTGCTTCTATTCTTGTAGACAGTGTTGGGCCTCCAAGAGCAGAGGTTTGTAGAACAGCAGCAAGTTTCCCTTAAGTGGATCACCCAAGGTTTATCGAACTCAGGAAGAGGTCAAAGATATCCCTCTCATGCAACCCTGCAACCACAAAGCAAGAAGTCTCTTGTGTCCCCAACACACCTAATAGGTGCACTAGTTCGGCGAAGAGATGGTGAAATACAAGTGGTATGAATGAATATGAGCAGTAGTAACGGCGCCAGAAAAGTGCTTGCTTTGGCGTGCAGTTGATGGTAGTAATATTGCGGGAAGTAAAGATGCAGTAAAACAGTAAACAAGCGAGCGATAGCAGTATTTAGGAACAAGGCCTAGGGATCATACTTTCACTAGTGGACACTCTCAACATTGATCACATAACAGAATAAATAGATAGATGCTAGACTCTACACCCTCTTGTTGGATGATGAACACCACTAGCTGTGTAGGATTACACGAACCCTCAATGCCGGAGTTAACAAGCTCCACAATATTCAATGTTCATATTTAAATAACCTTAGAGTGCATAACGGATCAACATAACCAAACCAAGTACTAACATAGCATGCACATCGTCACCTTCACACTACGAAAGGAGGAATAGATCACATCAATACTATCATAGCAATAGTTAACTTCATAATCTACAAGAGATCACAATCATAGCCTACTCCAAGTACTACACGATGCACACACCGTCACCATTACACCGTGCAGGGAGGAATAAACTACTTTAATAACATCACTAGAGTAGCACACGGATAAATTGTGATACAAAACACATTGCAATCATAAAGAGATATAAATAAGCACTTCACTATGCCATTCATAACGAGCGAATAAGTATTCTCGTGAAATATAGCCTAAGAGACACACACGGTGCACACACTGTCACCTTTACACACGTGGGACAAGGAGTCTCGGGAGATCACATAAGTAAAACCCACTTGACTAGCATAATGACATCTAGATTACAAGCATCATCATATGAATCTCAATCATGTAAGGCAGCTCATGAGATTATTGTATTGAAGCACATAGGAGAGAGATGAACCACATAGCTACCGGTACAGCCCCGAGCCTCGATGGAGAACTACTCCCTCCTCATGGGAGACAGCAGCGTTGATGAAGATGGCGGTGGTGTCGATGGAGAAGCCTTCGGGGGCACTTCCCCGTCCCGGCGGCGTGCGGGAACGGAGACTCTGTCCCCCGGATCTTGGCTTCGCGATGGCGGCGGCTCTGGAAGGTTTTCTCTGGTTTCGTCGAACGTGGTAGGGTTTTCGCGACGGAGGCTCTGCTCTTGGAGGCCCAACACTGTCTACAAGAATAGAAGCACCCGTAGACATCAGCCTCCTCCTCCCTTTCCTTTGGATCTCTGCCTAACTTCAGCCCTCAAGTAATATCTTCTTGAAGGAGGCCTGGATGAAAGTAGGAACCAGGACTACGAGAATGACGGGCAGAGTCATGGATGAAATGGGAGGAACTTCTAAGGGGTTTGACAGCGAGGGAGATCGAGTAGATCGCTAAAGCATACGCTATGGCGTGGAACTTACAACTTGGAGGAAATGAAACCAAGAGAACTTCTAAACTACGTCATCGTTACAAGCTATGCTGAAAGAACCCCAACAGGAAAACTTACCGGCCATGGCAGACACGGCGAAGTTGGTTGTCGGGGATGAAGATTTGGTGTGGTGGTTCACGGGAGAAGAAAGTCCGGTGAATTTTTTGACGCATTGGCTCGACGACGACAAAACTCCGGTGCGGTAGTGCTAAGCTCGGCCTTACAGCTCGCATGCGTTGCTGAGCGGAGAAGATGAAGTTAAAGAGAATGGGGTGAATTAGCCCCCCGTGTCGCATCATGTGGTCAGAATGCAAGCGTCACAACCGCTAGATAGTTGACACGTGTCCTAAAGCCCCAACAGCGATTTTGCCACGAAGTTTTTTTTCTTTTTGATTGCTTTATCTGGTGCTGATTTAGGCGGAGCGAAAAATTCGCCTAGATTGCGGGTAAGCTTGCGGTAACTTCCATTCGAAGAAACAAGATTTACGCTAAGTGACCGTTGGAAAGAATATTCCATGTATCTAATCCTTGGATACCATTTTGAAGAAAAATAAGAGAGTCTGGTAAGATACTAGGTGGAACCTATTAGGATTTTGGAGTCCTTCAAGATTCTGTGTAGATCCGCTTTGAAGATGCAAGATGAAGAATTGGTATGACCTGAGCTAGGCGGAAGAACATGTGAATCTTAAAAAACTCTCGGGGCTACTGTTGTGGATATACTTCATGGGTATACCAACGACACATTCTAATGCCGACAAATCCAGGTGGCCCACAGATGGTGGTTGGCCTCGGGTGGCCCAGTTGATGATTGACCAGGATGGGAAGTCTAGGATTGGAAACTCTAGACGGATCCGCACCGACATTGGTGGTCAGATCCATACCGACATAGATTATTCGGATCCTACTCTTCATGTGCTGCCACCCACGCATGTTGATGCCTTTGCTGCAAGTCAAGAAACACCAAGCAAAGTCCTTATCGCCTCGAAGACTCAGTCCATCATTACTAGACTTCAGACCTCAGCTGTCATGACATCCTCCGCCACTGTCTTCTCCATGGAAATCAAAAAACATCATGTCCCACGATGGTAACATACATCGAAGCTTCGTGTCACACCCTCCTGAAGTCGCATGGACAGAAATATGGGTGCACACAACCGAATCCCATCCGATCCAGCAATCTACAAGCATTAGGCGCCCAATGGAGATCGTTGGTGAAGCCTTCTGAAACTCGTCACCGGCCAGATCAATGAGGGAATGCATCAAGCTGAGCACCGTCTTGGCATGAGAAGAACCCAAGGACGACCTTCTATAATAGGCAGCCGTCCATCGGCTCCCAATAGCAGACCAGAGATCTCAGTGAGCACAGCCGCCACCATCTGCACCACGTGGAGATGAGGTGTTGAGCCGCATTCAGTCCCCCGAACCAGGTGTCGTGCCGCCCTTGCGGCCATAATGGCCACCAAGGCCACCGAAGAAATCCGAGGCCACCACCATGTCGTCCATCTCAGCCGGACGCCCGCGCTGACCAGGGAAGTCGCGAAGCTCCGGCTAGAGATCCTAGCACTCACGGAGGAAGAGGCCCCCCGCCGCTACCAGTCGCGCTCGAGATGAGCCCACCATTGTCATCTGCCGCGCAGCCTTTGACCGGCGGCATCCTTCGGCGGCGGTGGTGGAGGGGAAGGGGAGGCGGCGTCTCTAGGGTTCCGCCCGAGCCACCCCTCCTGAGAGGGGAGAGGTGGAGCGTCTCTATCTTCTACTTCGTCAAACCCCAACGTAGCATCTAACCCCACCCCCCACTCTTGGAGGTTGTACCCATGATGTCTTCTTCATGTTCTTTTGTGTTTTCTCGGAAAAAAAAGGTTGAAGTATCCCTGCACGAGTGTATGGTGAACAACCTTAGACACATAATTAGCAATTACAATCCAGATATCAAAGGAAAGACAACTCATCAAACTGTACAATATTGCACCTAAACTGTCTTGCTACGAACTGTTCAGGAAGGAGGTCCCAAAAATATTTTTCAGCCAGCTGGTCAGCAGAATCTCCCAAAGATTGCGCGCTGGTGAAAAAATACAGCCTGTAATGTGGGTCAGATAGTCACAGCCAACATCGATTGTGTATTACTAGTAGCAAATCCGTCCAGTTAGGCAGAATAATATCCAGCCTATTATTAATCTAAAAATGGCTCTGGCGTCCTTGCTGTTTTTTTGGCAAAAAAATACATTAATAAATGCTTTCTCTATTGCGGCTATCACAGCACATTACTGAGTAATTTTAGCCAGCCCATTTTGGGTCTTTAGATAACAGAAAGAACAAAGGCGCCATGCACTCTCTCCCAATGAATTGTTTACCTAAACTGAAGCACGTATGATGTTCCACTTTCTATCTATGTACGCCTACAAATAAATTATCAAACTGCAGAGGACCAGTATAAGCTGGAACAACTTTGTTTTCCTTCCATAAAAATTGCATATACTCCGTATATAGCTTGGTTGTTATACATTATTTAGTCTACTAGAAAAACGTGCACACAGCATCCAAGTTACTCCTATTTCCCTTTCTTATGTCCTGTAAACATTCTGAAAATCATCTCCCCAGTTTTCAGGAACAAAAAAACTATCTTCCCAGCCATCAACCAAACGTCCATACCTGATGTTTTACTGGGACAAAAGAAAAACTGTTACCGTTGAGCTTTCAGCCATAAATTGCACCATTGGCATGGGTAATTAGTAATCAGTTGGAGACTAGATCAAATGCCCGAAGGTAAAAGTTTCAGCTATAAATTTTACATACTGAGGCTATAGAAGTTTCATAAAAATAAAGAGTAGCATTATACAGTACTATATGGTCATGATGAAATAAAATGCTAAAACTAGCTGTTAGCCTTTACATGAACTTATACAAACTGATAAGTGACCGTCAGACAGGTACAGTACTTGATTGAATAAGGGATATTGTGAGATGAATGTGTAAAAGCTGCCCGGAGTGACGGTCACAGACTAATGTCCGTGTATATTGTGAATAAAGCAGCAAAACACAATAGCTTCATTAATATATGTAAAATATTCAATTACTAAAAAGGAGCTAATTGCAAGGGATCGATCATGTACAGTAGCTGACTAGCACCGACGGTGGACGCAGATTTTGCCCTGTAGATGCCGTGTGACAAGGCAGGATGCTCTCGATACTCAAGAGATAGTACAAATTATATACACAAATTTAGAATAAATCACTCAAATTTCAACGGGGAAATTGAGGAGAGGAACTGTCCCATTGCAACCATGCAAGCTTCATTACCACACTGACACAACCTAAAGTGGATCTCCCTAATATTTACAGAAACACTGACGACATCTTGTGATCTAGGAAGCTAATGAATGAATGAATCAAATCCAACATGCCAAGAATCTAAAAAAAGCAATCCATGCATGACCAGTTTGAAGCTAATTGATACACCTAATTAATGACCTAAGGATAACTCTCGATCGAGTCTTACGACCATGGCATGCCTTGGTAGGAGTACTAGCTATGATGTTTCGTATTTACACACTGGCAGTGGCATGAGCAGTTTGTGGTGGTGGGCGTCCGGGTTCAACGTCGGCAGCTCGGGGGCCATGACCTTGAGCTTCTTCCTCTGCCTGATCCTCTCGACATTCCTGTGGCGGTTGGAGTGCTCGTTGCTGCTGAACTCGGGGCTGTTTGAGGGGCGGTACTCCGGGAAGAGCTTGCCCATCTTGTAGCGGATGCCGCAGGCGTTGCAGAGCGTGCCGTTGCCGTCCGGGCCGGCCCGCCACTGCGGCGTGTCCGAGGCGCGGCAGTGCGTGCAAGTCTTGCCGACCTTCCCGTTGTTCTTGCTCCCCGCCTGCTTCCTCGGCCGCTTCTGCCCAGCTCCCGGCGGGCGCGGGAGCGCGAAGTCGTTGCCGCCGCCGCCGCCAATGTCGCAGCAGGTCGCCAGCTCGAAGTCCTTGTCCTTGTGGTCGTTGTCGTCACCGTCGTGGGCGGCGGCGGGCGGGATGAGGGGGAGCGGGAGGGCCAGGGTCCACGTGGGCCAGCCGTGCCGCCTGCGGGCTGCGCGTCGCTGGTGCGGCTTCCGCAGCACGGTCCAACGCAGGTCGCCCTCGTCGGAGGCCTGCGGCTGGGACGTCGGCGAGAGGCTGCGGCGCCCGGACGACGTCTGGCTGCAGGAAAAGGAGGGCGCTTGCGGCGGCGGCGGCGGCGGGAGCCCGTCGGGCACGCTGTCGAGCACGTGGCACGCGCCGCTCTTCCGGGCGCCGGGGGCGTGAGGTTCGCACAGCGCCGCCGCCAGCGGGCCGGGGTACGGCTCCATGTGGTCCTGCGGCCGCCCAGCGTATTCGCTGCCATCGCCGAGGCGGCGGCTCTCCGGCAGCGAGAAGTCGAGGCCGAGGTCGTGGAGGAAGCCGTCGTCGAGCATGGAGACGTAGCCTAGGACGTTGTCGAGCGAGTCGTCGGGCCAGCAGAGGCCGGCTCCGGGGCAGGCGCCGAGGTCGCCGTCCACGAGGAAGTCGGTGGAGACGTCATTGAGGAAGAGGAGCGGCGTGGGCTTCCGCATGCGGCGGCGGCGGTGGCGGTGGCGGCGGCTAGGGTTCCGTGTGGCGGGGGAGGGAGGCGGCTACCGTACCGGCCAACGGGCTGCGAGCAGGAAACGGAGAAGAAACAGAAAAGAAAGGAGACCGAACCGAAAATATCATCTATCTATACGCCGGCCAAAGCCTGGAACTAGAAGCTTCTGCGCGTGACGTTTCCTTCTCCATTTACCTTTGGCCACGTCAGCGGTTTGGTCTCGTTCGGCTTCTCTAGGTGGGCTTCGTGCGTGGGCTGGTCGCCGCTTCGTTGCCTCTGCCGGTGCCAGGCCCCTACGCGTCTTCTCCTGGCCAAAAAACAAGGACATACCCCCACGTCTCGTTTCTTGAAAATTTGTTTAAACAAGTTACGGAGTATTATCAAAAAACGGCACGCTTTTAAAAATTGATAATATTTAATTTAATCCCACGTCTTTTATTTGTTTTCACAAGTTATAAAAGGTGCCAAGGCAGTACCTCCCTTAGTCCATTTAGAGTACTCCCTTTGTCTCCGTTTAACAACCATGCACGTAGTTTAAGAAAAAAATTAACCATTAGTTTAGTCAACAAAATATAAATTTCATGTCCCCAAAATCTATATCATTAGATTCATATGCAAAAATCTTTCCAATGATATAATTTTTATGACATATATTTTATATTTTATTGATCAAAATAATGGTCAAAGCAATTTACAAGGCCCTTTGCAATTTGTGTTTGACTTCGACTTTAATCACTGGTTTGACTAACAAATTATGGGTCATAAAAAACATACCAGCTGTGATCTGTATTTGGAAGAACATTCCAATGATATAATATTTTTGTATGACATACTATATAACATATGTTTTGTTGGTCAAATGATGTCAATATTAGACCCAACTTGCAAAGTCCCCTTGTATAGATTAACAGAGGGAGTAACTAATAGTGATTCGTTCATTTTTTATCACCCCTTCCTCCAATCACCGAATCAATGTTCATATTTTCCTTCGATAAAACTCCTCTTGCACATTATAATATCCCATCACTCCTCCTCCACCGCCTTCAACTAACACTCTCATGTTCCCGCAACTATTGTTGGTGTAGAGGCGAGGTGGGAACAGTCCGAGCAAAAGGCATCTCTCTGATGCAAGGAGCATCGTCCCTTTCTTCACTCTCCCTGCACCTTCTTCCTCACAACAATTTTGTCCTTGTTCTTGTTGGATCTTTGATGGTGTATGCCCATTCTCTATGTAAGACAAGGAGAAACACTAGTGTGTTATAATTTTCTTGGACAACTGAGATAAGGATGTAGTTCAAAGCGCTTAGAGATGTTTACAAAAGATAATCTCACTCTTTTAAGTCACTATTGCTTTTCTATATAAGATAGATGCGTAACTTGGCATCCCTTCTACAAATAAGCACTCGTGTCTAATAGAAAACTAGCTCGTGTATTTTAAACATCACTTTTACAAGTCGTCATTTACACGCGTGCACCATCGGCAACGCCGCGGCCACAGAGGTCACTGCGAAAGAGCAGTCGTCCTTCATATCATTGTTGGATCATGTGCCATGGTATAATTGATTGGTAGATGAGCACACCCTCCGTCCACCAATAAGTGACTTTTAGTTCTGTGCTAAGTTAAATTATTTTAAATTTGATCAACTTTATATAAAGATGTAGGAGTAGCAATATTTATAACAAAAAAATAGTAATATTATGCAACTATATTTTAAGATGAACCTAATAATATGAATTTGATGCTATAAATATGAATTTGGTGTTATAAAAGTGACTTAAAATAAATGAAAGTACCCTTAAGTCGTAGACGGAGCAGGTACTACCAGGTTTCCTTTTGCACACACTTGCCTTGTGATTCCAATTTTTCCTGACTAATTACGAGTCCAGAGCCCGCACGCGCGCGGCCGGTCGCCGTGAGTATTTTGACTCCCTCTCTGATACCTCCGGCTCACAGCCGATCACCATTGTCCGACTTGCTTAATTCCCGCGTCCAGCGCGTGCCTGCTTTCCTCGACCCTTGTCTATATACATCAACTCTGATTGCAGCTACGTTCCTTGTTTATCTCAGAGACCACACGCATCATCAACCAACCGCGTGATGAGCCGAGACATCATCTTCCCCGTCGCAGCGACGCCGCCGGCATCACCGTCCTCCGACGCGGCGTGGCAGGGCGAGGGAGAGTTCATAGACGTCGAGCTCGGCCGGGTGCAGCAGCCGGCGGGAGGCCTCGATAGATTGGGCTGCTGCTGCCTCGAACTGAAGCGAGCGGCTTTGTGGTTCAGGGACGTGGTCTTCTGCATCTTCTTTCTGAAGCGGAGGGGTGGTTCTTCCGAGGACTTGCACTGTTGACTGTTCGTGAATCGACCACCGGCAATTTGGCCCTCCAATGTTTGCTTTGTCTGCAGCCTGGTGTTTGGCGATCGAAAAACTTTGTGTCTGACCGCTAATTTTTACTGTTTATGTGCTTATATTTTCTTTGAAATAGATTTTCGCCCCACTTTATAAATAACGCCACACACGGTGAAACTGAAGAAGACTTCTTACGGACCAGACCAACGATAAAAACAAACGAAGAAAGGATAGGAGACGCCACACCATAAGAGATAAACTTCCAACGCTTCTATATTTTCCTTTCACTGAACACAACCATGACATATCGTTAGTTTTCCCCTTAACCTGACATGAAGTGAACGCAACATCACCTCTTTCATCGTATCTCTCTCTCTCCCCCTTCCCCTATGCAACATAACCTATGCTCTTTGCCTCTTCTCCTTAGGTTCTTTAGACGATGCAAGTGGTTGGAGCGGCGCAAAATCGCAAAGCGGGTGCATAATATCCCAACCGAAAGAGACAGCCAAGAAATAGGAGGTCTCAAATCGAGGATGACAGGCGGCCATAGGCGTGGTGGGTGGCTTGGGAGCTTTACAAGGTGACTTTTTACATAATGTGACGACCGTTGAGTAGGTATGCTGAACTAGGTGCAACCATTCTCACAAACGGCTCTTAAACCCATGTGTCGAGTCTTTTTGAAACCATATTGTTCAAGCCCACGCCAATTAAGGGAGCCCGAAACGTTAAATGACCATTAAAAGTGACATGCCTACACATGGACCTCAATCGGACAAGATTATATTATAAGCTAACAATACTATTATCTGATAAGACAATACATGATCCTCAATCTACTAATGGTAATCTTACTTAACACAATTAACTCTCCTAATAAGTTGTCATACAATGATTCATGCTCTAATGTATTTTTACCCGTGCATGCAGTTGTGTTTTAGAATTTTCATACTTGAAGGAAAATAGTGTATTATTAGTAAGCGATGTCAGGCATGTACTCAATTGGGTTTGTTTCTAAGGATAGATCACCTTTTTTCCTATGCTTGATTACGTAGACTGATTTGCACCATTAGATAAGAACTTCACGGACACCATTAAGAAAATACAGTACTACATGGAAGCTAATGTATATTATTTGATTTCAAGCCTTTTGATTAATAACATGAACTACATGAATGTTATCCCTTGAGTACAAAAACATTTTTAATGTGTATAACCCTAGATTCATATTTACAAGGGGACTTGTTCTCGTGAAAATTAATTACTAGTTGGTTCTAGCGTCTCTAGATGACGAGATGCTAAAAAAGTACCTCCCACTCACTTCTTCCAATGTTTCTACCAGCATGCCATCATAATATTCTTAATTATTCATTTCCCTGTGATATTTTTAATTTTAACGTATAGATGCACATCGAGGATGAATCCCAACCATGCATAAGCTCAACACATGCAGAGATATGTAAAAGTCAGGGGGCCATTGCCCCCCTCCCCGCCCTAGACCACCATGATTTGGTTTTAAACTGGCAAGATAGGGTATGTGGACCCTAGAGTTTGGGCATCTTCACGTATGCACAAGCAGCTGTCTTGGACCCCAATCATTACCGTGTAGCTCCACCATTTATCCTTCATATAATCAAAATGTCAACACCATCCTGCTTGACAACAACATGCAAGCAAATATTAGATGTCGTCATATTAAAGCCGGATTGAGCTTCGGTGACTTTGTCAGTCCACAAAGTCACTGACTTTGTGTCACTTACAAGTGGGGCAATGTGGGGCACATATAATGAAGTGTCCCACATTGCCCCACTTGTAAGTGACACAAAGTCAGACTTTGTGGACTGACAAAGTCACTGAAGCTCAATCCATTAAAGCCTATGGTTGATGGCGCTCAACTGTTACATGCACCTCGCAAAGCATTTATATACAAGTAGGCACTATATTTTCCAGAGAGATAAGTGATAAGAATGACATCTACAATTTTTGTGTCATTCTATTCAAGCTTCATGACAGGATGCGCTTATGGCGTCAATCTCATAGGCAAATATCTAGGACGTGATATGTATGGAGTTGTGGAGTTGCATGCAGTTGGAGGTTTGCAAACGATCAATGTACCAAACCATCATTCATACGGGCAAAGCTATTTACAAGTTGGGGGTGGGGGGGGGGGACTGCCCCCTCCACCCCACACACCCCACCACCACTAGCTCATTTTTCCATCTAAAAAAGTCACAAGGAACAACTCATGATCATTCATACATAGTGGAGCCAACTCATGAACGGAGCCTGGGTAGCATGTATGATCAATCTAAGAGTTCTTACCGAACCAAACTATCAGTTGAACCACGTTTCTTGACAACAATTTCAACGAAATTCACTAGTGAAACCTAGGCAACCCCAGCTTCGTCGGGTAGCCATAAGGTCGCAATGCTAGTAACATCATGCTTGACAACAACAAGACCGCGAAAATTGCAGATTTTGGCAGGGGTTTAGGGCTCAAGTGTCACATGAACTTCATGGGACATTCATGTATGTGTAATTATGTAAGGACTTTCTCTTTATCTCCCGAGCTTCATGCATTTTTCTCTGCTTGTTTAGGAAATCAAATTGATGCATTTACAGTATCTATTGCATATTCTTTCTTGTTTTATGTTGTCTTATGAGTAGGTACTATACCCTTTAGGCAGCTAAGTGAGAAGTGTGACATCTACAATTTTTATTTCATTCTAGGTTAGGAGCAAAACCCCACCGGCAACTCTAGGCTCATTGGTTATAACATAGTCGCATGGACAAGTCTTGCGGATTTTACTTAGTTTGATATACGGGTCTGTATTGTGCTACTGCAAATAAGCTTCAATGACACAGGCTAGAACACACATGAAGAGCTTAAAGTATCGATGCAATAATCAATGTGTCATTAGGTAAGGGGTACAACCCACACTTGAAGCTAGACTTCCTCTTGCTTCATACTCCCTCCGCTCTAAATTATAAGATGTTTTGGATACTTTAATCTGGACTACACAAATACTAAAATTAGTTAACAGACACACTGAGATACACCTAGATATATACAATTTGGGAGAAGTTAGAACATCTTATTTGGAACAGAAAGGACATTAGCTAGTTTAAGAGTCTGCGTTTGAACATGGTAGCGTCATGAAAAGACTATTAAATGAAGAGCAGAAGAGGCAAGTATCTTCATTTTTCCTGCAGGAACTTAACTGAAGTGTGATCGATTGATATCCCACCTAAATCCCAATTGTAGTGCAATTTGATTTTTTGGTGTAAATTTTGAAATTGCACCTTGGGTGATTGGCCAGTCTCCCTTTTTTATGAAGGGCAGCGCTGGCCGTCGGTCGGTGGATTTGGCCCAAAAAATCGGTTGCTCTCGGCGCCGTTGGATCATGATCGAGCGTCCGTAAAAAAGCTGTGCTAATTTTAGCATTCCCACCCTTGGGTTTTCTTGAAATCAACCCGCGGTCCAGTGCCTCTGCACAAAAATTGAAGAGGTATAGCCTTGTATCCCTGACCTTCCCACTATTTAGATCAAATATGCCACTGTGGTGATATAGCCTAAAGTAGAGAGTAATACAACAAAAAGTCTTCACCTTGCATACAAAAAAATATACTATTACAACAAAATGGTCATAATATTTTTTTAAATGTAAAGTTACAAATAGAGGTTAAACAACTATAGTTTTTTTTGCTACAACTTAATTTACAAAATAAAAAATAATTACAACAAAAATTTATTTGTGCTAATAAAAATATGGTTAAGAAACAAAAAAATTCATAGTAGATTCATTTACAACAAAAATCACCAACTATTTCAAACAAAAATTAAAACATTTGCAACAAAATGACTATGAAAACACAACCTGTAGCTTGCACAAATAAAACATTGTTCTACAGCTAGGTTCCTTCACAACAAAATTTTCCATAAATATTTATAAAAACCACGGAGTATTACAACATAATTATTTTTAAACAGTTTTTGCTTTAGGTTCCTTCACAACAAAAAGTTCCATAAATATTTACAAAAATCACGGAGTAGTACAACAAAATTATTAAAAAAAAGAAATTCTACAAAAAAGTAATAAGCAATATGATTTACAACAAAAATCATCAAATATGTTAATAAAAATCGTAAACAAAAACAACAACAAAAATTGTGTTTGTAACAACATTTTTTTGCTCTAGGTTCAGTTACAACAAAAAAGATAATCTATTTTAACAAATGTAACAAGTGATTACCACAATAAAATCTTGTGTTTCCAAGAAAGAAAAAAGCTAGCAAGAAATAAGCAGGAGCGGAGCGTTGCAGGCATGTATCTAAGCTTCTATATAGCAAAGCAAGCATAGAGCAAGTTACATGCAAGAGAAAAAAGCGGACTAATGGGCCATCACGCAGGGCCAACTAGTGGGCCAGAAGATTTTCGGGCGAGCGAAGGAGCTTCCGCGTGCGCGAGCGAGGACCGATCTTCTGGCTTGCGATCGGTCGACCGAACGCAAGCGTTTTTCTTTTATGAACCACCTCATTTTGTACGTTCCAAGTTCTCCATTGTAATTCTCCGTTCAATGTAATTCTTCCCACTCTGGAGTCACCCAGGGTTATCATAGATCTAACATATCATTACTTTCAACAAAGATCAAACACCATGTACAGTAAGCTCTAACGATTTTCCGCGTGTTTGACAAACCAACCAACTACAACCAACTCCTCTCTCCCCCCCGCGTCGCCCTCCTCTGGCGACAAGGGGGGAACCCTTGCCGCCGCCACCTCTAGCCCCTCCTCCCTTCTCCCTTGCTTCGCCGCCGCCGGAGGGGGGCCGGCAAAGCCGCGCGCGCCCCCGGGGAAGGTGGCGGCGGGGCATTCTCTCCCCCTCCCGCGTCCCCCGGCGAGAAGGAGCCCGCCCGGCGCGGCGATGTGCGGCGGGCGCGCGGGCCGGCCGGGCCGGGCGCCGGCGGGGCCGCGGGCGGCCGTGGTGGTGCGCGGCCAGGTCGAGGTCTGGGAGCGGCGGGGCTTGGCGGCGCGCGCGCGGGCCCGCATGGGCTCCTCGCGGGCCTCGCTCGGGCTTGCTCCGGTCTTGCTCGGCCGAGCCGGCGTGGCGGCGGCTCCGGCTCGGCGACCCCATCCGCACCCCCGGTGGTCCGAAGCGGCGCGACGGTGGGCGGAGCTCCGGCTCCTCCCGGATGTGGCGGCATCGGCGGCGGCTCGCGCTTGCTGTCCGGCCGAGGGTGGGCGGGGTGGCGGCCCCTCTCCCCTGCTTCTTCCTCTGCGGGTGGTGGTCGGCCGTTTGCTGCCGGTTACGTCGCGGCGGCGTCGGCTCATGCCGGCGGTGAGGTTGGTGGTCCTACGTGGTGTGGCGTCGTCGCCGCGTGGGAGGTGCTTGTGCTAGTGGTTCGCAGGCCGGCGGCGTTGTGGGTCTCCCGCATCTCCGTTCGACAACGTGGGAGTGCGGAGGTTCGGCTGCTCCGAGCGAAAGCTGATGGCGCGGCAGCTGCGGATGTCGCTTTCCTCTTGGGGGCCTTCATGGAGCCTTCGACCTCCTCCGCTCCCGGGGCTTAGTTTTTCGGGTGAAATCCTAGGCCGTGGCAGGGCCGGACGACGGCGTCGATCCACGTCGCTTCCCTCTTGGGGGCGTCGTCTTGAAGACTTTGTTCCCCAACGTGCTTTCCCGAGGCCGGACTCGTACGGCATCGCGGCGGTGGCCGGCGATATGTGAGGTCCGTGTGGTGGCTTGTGTGGCAACGATGGCGGTGGTGAGCGATGTTCCGGTAGCGTCAAGACCTTGGCTTCGGCGAGCGTCCGAGCTTCTTCGTCTTGTGCTTCGCCTCGCGTGGAGTCTGAGTCTGCTATGGTTTGTCGAGTTTCTTCATTTGAGCAGCCGTACGATGACCCGCAGCGGTGGCCCTCCGGCGGTGATCTCCTCGGCGCATGTCTTGCGCTTATCCTCTTCGAGCTCGTCATTAGAGTCCGAGCTGCCGGTTGCTTCACGAGGAGTCGCTTGTTTGGCGGTGGCCGGCTTGAGCTTCACAAAGGCCGCTTCGGCGAGGTCTTGGTGGTTGGTTCTTCGGTGAAGCTCGGAGTCGCCGAAGAGTGATGACGATGACGTTGAAGGTCAACCGCGACGACTTCTCGCTCGAGTGGCCTGTGTATCTTGTGTGGGTTGCCGTGGTGGTTCTCGTGCTCTCGCGGCGGTCGTGTCCCATGACGGTCGTTCGGGGCACTTGTTTCGGTTTTCGGTCGGTTTCCCGCTAATAAACTAGCCAAATTATGTACTTCTTCTTTATTAATGAAAATGGCAAGTCTTTTGCCTCGTTTCAAAAAAAAATAAAAAAAAACAAACCAACCAACTTTTTTTTTTGAGGGATCAATCTACG